>NC_039358.1:35958121-35958322 GCF_003573695.1 Papaver somniferum | reverse complement strand
AAGGTAATCTTGCAACCTGAGTTCCGTAATAGGTTCTAGTTTCATCCAATATAATATATATTTCACCTCTAACCTCGCCGGGAAGAAAACATCGGGTCTGTATATATTTGGTAATCTTGCAACCTGAGTTCAGCAATAGGTTGCAGTTTCATCCAATCTGATATATTTGACACCTCTAACCTCGCCGAGAGGAGAAAATCT
>NC_039358.1:33879737-33883484 GCF_003573695.1 Papaver somniferum | reverse complement strand
GATAGCTAGATTGACATCTCCATTTTGCTGTGAGCTTAAACTGTCTTGCACATGTCACATTTGATGGAATCTGAGCTTATATTTTGACCTAGAACTTTGTAGGTACGTTCTAAGAAAACCTTCACGAGACTTCACTCGTCCACTAGGGACACTTAGTGGTTTAAAAGGCTTAGTGCATATGCTAAATGCATTCGAGAGACCAGCGACAGTGGTATAGGTAGGATTTCCTTAGTTTTGTTTTACTTGAGGACAAGTAAAATTCAGGTTTGGGGGTATTTGATGAGTGCCAAATATTATATATATTTATCCCTTTTTATTGGCATCTAACTCATCTTTTATGCATTAATTCTACATTTTATCCCATATTCTGTATTTTCATTGTTTTCAAGAATAAATATTTTTCTTACTTAATTTTTGCATTTTTAGGGAATAAATAAAGTTTGGATGAGTTGCGGAGCGAAAAGAGCAGAAAAATAGTGAAAAGTCGGGAGAAATTACGCAAGGAAGCTGTGAAGAATGATGTGCGGAAGACCAAAAAGGGTAGAAATGGGCTTTAAGAAGAAATTTGTTCTTAAAGAAGAAGTTGGCTCAAGATTTTCCAAGCCCAAACTCATTTCTCAAACCCATATTCTAAACCCAAAATCCTAAAACCCAAATCCATACCCGTCTTGGATTTCAGCCGTCAGATTTATTCTCAGAAACATCCTACGGTCGCTCCCTTGCTGTGCATCAAAGTTTGATATATCTGATTCACACTACAGTACCTAACTCCATCAAATGCCGTTCGTTTCATTGTATCCCTTCATCCGACGGTCGCTCCTCGCCTGCCTCCGAATCGCCGTCAGATCTACCTACCATCTTCTCATCCTACGGCCCGGATCGCATAACATCTTCACTCGCTGAAACTGCCCAAAACCCTAACATCCGAGCCATATACCCCTACCAAACACCCCCTTCTCCTTCTTCCATCGACCTCTCCCCCTCCATTCCTGTTGCAGACCACCACCACCTTCTCCACCTGCTCTGCCTTCACCACCACCACTCCCTACGCCACCAAACCATCCCTAAACATAAACCCATCATTGCCAACACGTCATATTTCTTTATCAACCACTAATTTCTCCAATTTCTCATCTTTCTTCTCACTGAAACCCTAGGTGAGAAATTGGGGATATAAGTGATGTTAAAGCAGAAATTGAAGCAAGAGATGAACCAGGAGAAGAAATTGGAGAGTGGGTCGACGAGTTGGAGTGAATATCTCATCTAAATTAGGTAAATCAATTTTACCTAATTTCTGTTTTTGGGGGAAAGTTGCTGGAACCTAATTTGGATTTTTGGAGTATATATTTGTATAATTATGTTGTATCTAGGGGAGGACAGTATATCTCTCTGGACTAGCCAGAAGAGAATTGAAACAATTTTATTTTGCAATTCCAAATTCCAGTTCTTTATGCAGTTAACAGTTGATTGTGTATGTTGTTTTGATTTATCCTCAATGATGTATATTGTATTTAGATTATCATATGTGATGAATGTTAATGTTGTTTACATGCTTAGCATGAGCTAAACTGCACTAGCTAAGGCTCAGATGAAGCCTAGTGCACTGTTGAATGATGTATTGCTAGGATAGTTATCTTGATGCCTGTTTTGCTTGAGCAATGGGAAATAATCAGTGCTCTGGTATGCCTGTGATTGACTGTGCTGTCAAAAGACAGTCAATACTAGGGGCGTATCAGTGAGCAAGCTGATTTTCCTCCCATTCTAATATATGCTCAAGGTCTTCAACTCAACCTAGAATTGCATTGCTTGATTAGGTCACAAGGTGGATTCTAAGCCTTGGCTTAGCCACAAATCTTTTTACAGTCACTTATAATTTCAAGCCTGTTTTGATTCCCTGCTCAGTTAAATTTCTTAGCCATCTTGTTCAGTTTTTCTTGCAAATTGTAGCTGTTGTGCATTGAAATCAGTGCACAAACTCCTCCCTTCCCTTGGCTTACAGCCTTGGTTCTTAACTGTTTTGCCATATTGCTTTGTTGTTTTGGTTCTTAAATGTCATGTCATTTGCTTTGCTTTGTTAACTGTTTTCCCATCTTTGAATCTGCCTTATTGCTTTGCCTTGCTCACTGCCATAGTGCTTTTCACTCATTGATAGCTTAGGATAATTTCTTTTGTGCTCCTACTCCCCGTGGACTGATCCCTTGCTTATTTTCTATACTAAAACTTGGCCTTGTATACTTGCAAGTCTTTTGTGTGTCTTTACCATCCACACCACCGCATAGGGAAGGTCGGAATGCTATGGCGCGGAAAGGTGGTTGGCATGCCATTGTCACATGTGGCATGACATGCCTTGGCGCGGTTTGACGTGGCCAAAACTAGGGTTTTGGGCCAACGGTTACCATGCGTTGTTTGGCGACCTTGGACGGCTAAGATTTGCATCTAGGATTGAAGGGTGGCCGTTGATCGTCGCACGTCTTTGTTTTGGTAGCCGCATAGGGAAGGCCGAAATGGTATGGCGCGGCAAGGTGGTTGGCATGCCATTGGCACATGTGGCACGGCATGCCTTGGCGTGGCCAAAACCAGGGTTTTGGGCCAAAGGTTACCATGCATTGTTTGGAGACCTTGGACGGATAGGATTTACATCTAGGATTGAAGGGTGGCCGTTGATCGTCGCACGCCTTCGTTTTGGTAGCCGTATAGGAAGGCCGGTATGGTATGGCGCGGCAAGGTGGTTGGCATGCCATTGGCACATGTGGCATGGCATGCCTTGGCGCGGTTTGGCGTGGCCAAAACTAGGGTTTTGGGCCAAAGGTTACCATGCATTATTTGGCGACCTTGGACGGATAGGATTTGCATCTAGGATTGAAGGGTGGCTGTTGATCGTTGCACGCCTTCGTTTTGGTAGCCGAATATGGAAGGCCGGCATGGTATGACGCGACAAGGTGGTTGGAATGCAATTGGAACATGTGGCATGGCATGCCTTGGCGCAGTTTGGTGTGGCCAAAACTAGGGTTTTGGGCCAAAGGTTACCATGCGTTGTTTGGCGACCTTGGACGGCTAGGATTTGCATCTAGGATTGAAGGGTGGTCGTTGATCGTCGCACGCATTCGTCTTGGTAGCCGCATAGGGAAGGCCGGCATGGTGGGGCCAAGGCAAATGGCGCAGACGGCTTGGCATAGTGGGGCCAAGGGTTTGGCACGGACGGCTTGGCATGGTGGGGCCAAGTCAAGGTGCGTTTGGCTTGGCATGGTGGGGCCAAGGTTTTGGCATGCCATTGGCGCATGGTGCGTCTAGCATGGTTGGGGCCAAGGCAAGGTGCGGTTGGCTTGGCATGGTGGGGCCAAGGGTTTGGCATGCCATTGGCGCATGGTGCAGCTAGCATGGTTGGCATGCCTTGGCGCAGTAGACGTGGATCGCATGGTTTGCCATTGGCACAGTGGTGCGGCTGGCATGTTTGGAATGCCTTGGCGTGGAGATGTGGCTGGCATGGTTTGCCATCGACATAGTGGTGCGGTTGGCATGGTTGGCATGCCTTGGCGCGAAGATGTGGCTGGCATGGTTTGCGATTGGCACAGTGTTGCGGCTGGCATGGTTGGCATGCCTTGGCGCGAAGACGTGGATGACATTGTTTTCCATTGGCACAGTGGTGTGGCTAGCATGGTTGGCATGCCTTGGCGCGGAGACGTGGCTGGCATGGCATGCCATTGGCACAGTGGTGCGGCTGGCATGCCTTGGCGCAGAGACGTGGAT
>NC_039358.1:32451044-32465192 GCF_003573695.1 Papaver somniferum | reverse complement strand
TCGAACCTCGCCCCGATGAGAACATCGAGTCTGTATATGGTAATCTTGCAACCTGAGTTAAGTGATAGGTTGCAGTTTCATCCAATATGATATATTTGACACCTCGAACCTCGCTCGGACGAGAACACCGGGTCTAAATATGGTAATCTTGCAACCTGAGTTAAGTGATAGGTTGAAGTTTCATCCAATCTTATATATTTGACACCTCGAATCTTGCGCAGACCAGAACATCGGGTCTGTATATGGTAATCTTGCAACCTGAGTTAAGTGATAGGTTGCAGTTTCATCCAATCTGATATATTTGACACCTCGAACGTCGCCCCACCGAGAACATCGGGTCTGTATATGTTAATCTTGCAACCTGAGTTAAGTGATAGGTTGCAGTTTCATCCAATCCGATATATTTGACACCTCGAACCTCGCTCGGACGAGAACATCGGGTATGTATATGGTAATCTTGCAACCTAAGTTAAGTGATAGGTTGCAGTTGTATCAAATCTGATATATTGGACACCTCAAACTACCCCCGGCGACAACATCGGTTCTGTATATGGTAATCTTGCAACTTGAGTTAAGTGATAGGTTGAAGATTCATCCAATCTGATATATTTGACACCTCGAACCTCGCTCGGACGAGAACATCGGGTCTAAATATGGTAATCTTGCAACCTGAGTTAAGTGATAGGTTGAAGTTTCATCCAATCTTATATATTTCACACCTCGAATCTTGCGCGGACCAGAACATCGGGTCTGTATATGGTAATATTGCAACCTGAGTTAAGTGATAGGTTGCAGTTTCATCCAATCTGATATATTTGACACCCCGAAAGTCGCCCCGTCGAGAACATCGGGTCTGTATATGTTAATCTTGCAACCTGAGTTAAGTGATAGGTTGCAGTTTCATCCAATCTGATATATTTGACACCTCGAACCTCGCTCGGACGAGAACATCGAGTCTGTATATTGTAATCTTGCAACCTGAGTTAAGTGATAGCTTGCAGTTTCATCCAATCTAATATATTTGACACCTAGAACCTCGCGCTGACCAGAACATCGGGTCTGTATAAGGTAATCTTGCAACCTGAGTTAACTGACAGGTTGCAGTTTTATCCAATCTGATATATTTGAAACCTCGAACCTCGCGAGGACCAGAACATCGGGTCTGTATATGGTAATCTTGCAACCTGAGTTAACTGATAGGTTGTAGTTTCATCAAATCTGATATATTTGAAACCTCGAACGTCGCTCCGAAAAGAACATCGGGTATGTATATGGTAATCTTGCTACCTGAGTTACGTGATAGGTTGCAGTTTCATCCAATCTGATACATTTAACACCTCGAACCTCGCGCGGACCAGAACATCGGGTCTGTATATGGTAATCTTGCAACCTGATTTACGTGATAGATTGCAGTTTCATACAATCTGATATATTTGACACCTAGAACCTCGCGTGGACCAGAACATCGGGTCTGTATATGTTAATCTTGCAACCTGAGTTAAGTGATAGGTTGCAGTTTCATCCAATCTGATATATTTGACACCTCGAAGCTCGCTCGGACGAGAACATCGGGTATGTATATAGTAATCTTGCAACCCGAGTTAAGTGATAGTTTGCAGTTTCATCCAATCTGATATATTTGACACCTCGAACGTCGCCCCGTCGAGAACATCGGGTCTGTATATGTTAATCTTGCAACCTGAGTTAAGTGATAGGTTGCAGTTTCATCCAATCTGATATATTTGACACCTCGAACCTCGCTCGGACGAGAACATCGGGTATGTATATGGTAATCTTGCAACCTGACTTAAGTGATAGGTTGTAGTTTTATCAAATATGATATATTTGACACCTCAAACCACCCCCGACGACAACATCGGGTCTGTATATGGTAATCTTGCAACCTGAGTTAAGTGATAGGTTGAAGATTCATCCAATCTGATATATTTGACACCTCGAACCTCGCCCGGACGAGAACATTGAGTCTGTATATGATAATCTTGCAACCTGAGTTAAGTGATAGGTTGCAGTTTCATCCAATCTGATATATTTGACACCTCGAAGCTCGCTCGGACGAGAACATCGGGTCTAAATATGGTAATCTTGCAACCTGAGTTAAGTGATAGGTTGAAGTTTCATCCAATCTTATATATTTGACACCTTGAATCTTGCGCGGACCAGAACATCGGGTCTGTATATGGTAATCTTGCAACCTGAGTTAAGTGATAGGTTGCAGTTTCATCCAACCTGATATATTTGACACCTCGAACGTCGCCCCGTCGAGAACATCGGGTCTGTATATGTTAATCTTGCAACCTGAGTTAAGTGATAGGTTGCAGTTTCATCCAATCTAATATATCTGACACCTCGAACCTCGCTCGGACGAGAACATCGAGTCTGTATATTGTAATCTTGCAACCTGAGTTAAGTGATAGCTTGCAGTTTTATCCAATCTAATATATTTGACACCTAGAACCTCGCGCTGACTAGAACATCGGGTCTGTATAAGGTAATCTTGCAACCTGAGTTAACTGATAGGTTGCAGTTTTATCCAATCTGATATATTTGACACCTCGAACCTCGCGCGGACCAGAACATCGGGTCTGTATATGGTAATCTTGCAACCTGAATTAACTGATAGGTTGCAGTTTCATCCAATCTGATATATTTGAAACCTCGAACATCGCTCCGAAAAGAACATCGGGTTTGTATATGGTAATCTTGCTACCTGAGTTACGTGATAGGTTGCAGTTTCATCCAATCTGATACATTTAACACCTCGAACCTCGCGCGGACCAGAACATCGGGTCTGTATATGGTAATCTTGCAACCTGATTTACGTGATAGATTGCAGTTTCATCCAATCTGATATATTTGACACCTAGAACCTCGCGCGGACCAGAACATCGGGTCTGTATATGGTAATCTTGCAACCTGAGTTAACTGATAGGTTGCAGTTTCATCCAATCAGATATATTTGACACCTCGAACCTCACTCCGATAAGAACATCGGGTCTGTATATAGTAATCTTGCAACCTGAGTTACGTGATAGGTTGCAGTTTCATCCAATCTAATATATTTGAAACCTCGAACCTCGCGCGGACCAGAACATCGGGTATGTATATGGTAATCTTGCAACCTGAGTTAAGTAATAGGTTGCAGTTTCATCCAATCTGATATATTTGACACCCTCGCGCGGACTAGTACATCGGGTCTGTATATGGTAATTTTTTAACCTGAGTTAAGTGATAGGTTGCAGTTTCATCCAATCTGATATATTTGACACCTCGAACCTCGCTCGGACGAGAAAATCGGGTTTGTTTGTGGAAATCTTGCAACCTGAGTTAAGTGATAGGTTGCAGTTTCATCCAATCTGATATATTTGACACATAGAACCTCGTACGGACCATAACATTGGGTCTGTATATGGTAATCTTGCAACCTGAGTTAAGTGATAGGTTGCAGTTTTATCAAATCTGATATATTTGACACCTCAAACCACCCCCGACGACAACATCGGGTCTGTATATATGGTAATGTTGCAACTGAGTTAAGTGATAGGTTGAAGATTCATCCAATCTGATATATTTGACACCTCGAACCTCGCCCCGATGAGAACATCGAGTCTGTATATGGTAATCTTGCAACCTGAGTTAAGTGATAGGTTGCAGTTTCATCCAATATGATATATTTGACACCTCGAACCTCGCTCGGACGAGAACATCGGGTCTAAATATGGTAATCTTGCAACCTGAGTTAAGTGATAGGTTGAAGTTTCATCCAATCTTATATATTTGACACCTCGAATCTTGCGCAGACCAGAACATCGGGTCTGTATATGGTAATCTTGCAACCTGAGTTAAGTGATAGGTTGCAGTTTCATCCAATCTGATATATTTGACACCTCGAACGTCGCCCCACCGAGAACATCGGATCTGTATATGTTAATCTTGTAGCCTGAGTTAAGTGATAGGTTGCAGTTTCATCCAATCCGATATATTTGACACCTCGAACCTCGCTCGGACGAGAACATCGGGTATGTATATGGTAATCTTGCAACCTAAGTTAAGTGATAGGTTGCAGTTGTATCAAATCTGATATATTGGACACCTCAAACTACCCCCGGCGACAACATCGGGTCTGTATATGGTAATCTTGCAACTTGAGTTAAGTGATAGGTTGAAGATTCATCCAATCTGATATATTTGACACCTCGAACCTCGCTCGGACGAGAACATCGGGTCTAAATATGGTAATCTTGCAACCTGAGTTAAGTGATAGGTTGAAGTTTCATCCAATCTTATATATTTCACACCTCGAATCTTGCGCGGACCAGAACATCGGGTCTGTATATGGTAATCTTGCAACCTGAGTTAATTGATAGGTTACAGTTTCAACCAATCTGATATATTTGACACCTCGAACGTCGCCCCGTCGAGAACATCGGGTCTGTATATGTTAATCTTGTAACCTGAGTTAAGTGATAGGTTGCAGTTTCATCCAATCTGATATATTTGACACCTCGAACCTCGCTCGGACGAGAACATCGAGTCTGTATATTGTAATCTTGCAACCTGAGTTAAGTGATAGCTTGCAGTTTCATCCAATCTAATATATTTGACACCTAGAACCTCGCGCTGACCAGAACATCGGGTCTGTATAAGGTAATCTTGCAACCTGAGTTAACTGATAGGTTGCAGTTTTATCCAATCTGATATATTTGACACCTCGAACCTCGCGCGGACCAGAACATCGGGTCTGTATATGGTAATCTTGCAACCTGAGTTAACTGATAGGTTGTAGTTTCATCCAATCTGATATATTTGAAACCTCGAACGTCGCTCCGAAAAGAACATCGGGTATGTATATGGTAATCTTGCTACCTGAGTTACGTGATAAGTTGCAGTTTCATCCAATCTGATACATTTAACACCTCGAACCTCGCGCGGACCAGAACATCGGGTCTGTATATGGTAATCTTGCAACCTGATTTACGTGATAGATTGCAGTTTCATCCAATCTGATATATTTGACACCTAGAACCTCGCGCGGACCAGAACATCGGGTCTGTATATGGTAATCTTGCAACCTGAGTTAACTGATAGGTTGCAGTTTCATCCAATCAGATATATTTGACACCTCGAACCTCACTCCGATAAGAACATCGGGTCTGTATATAGTAATCTTGCAACCTGAGTTACGTGATAGGTTGCAGTTTCATCCAATCTAATATATTTGAAACCTCAAACCTCGCGCGGACCAGAACATCGGGTCTGTATATGGTAATCTTGCAACCTGAGTTAAGTAATAGGTTGCAGTTTCATCCAATCTGATATATTTGACACCCTCGCGCGGACTAGTACATCGGGTATGTATATGGTAATCTTGTAACCTGAGTTAAGTGATAGGTTGCAGTTTCATCCAATCTGATATATTTGACACCTCGAACCTCGCTCGGACGAGAAAATCGGGTTTGTATGTGAAAATCTTGCAACCTGAGTTAAGTGATAGGTTGCAGTTTCATCCAATCTGATATATTTGACACATAGAACCTCGCACGGACCATAACATTGGGTCTGTATATGGTAATCTTGCAACCTGAGTTAAGTGATAGGTTGCAGTTTTATCAAATCTGATATATTTGACACCTCAAACCACCCTCGACGACAACATCGGGTCTGTATATATGGTAATGTTGCAACTGAGTTAAGTGATAGGTTGAAGATTCATCCAATCTGATATATTTGACACCTCGAACCTCGCGCCGATGAGAACATCGAGTCTGTATATGGTAATCTTGCAACCTGAGTTAAGTGATAGGTTGAAGTTTCATCCAATCTTATATATTTGACACCTCGAATCTTGCGCAGACCAGAACATCGGGTATGTATATGGTAATCTTGCAACCTGAGTTAAGTGATAGGTTGAAGTTTCATCCAATCTTATATATTTGACACCTCGAATCTTGCGCAGACCAGAACATCGGGTCTGTATATGGTAATCTTGCAACCTGAGTTAAGTGATAGGTTGCAGTTTCATCCAATCTGATATATTTGACACCTCGAACCTCGCTCGGACGAGAACATCGGGTCTAAATATGGTAATCTTGCAACCTGAGTTAAGTGATAGGTTGAAGTTTCATCCAATCTTATATATTTCACACCTCGAATCTTGCGCGGACCAGAACATCGGGTCTGTATATGGTAATATTGCAACCTGAGTTAAGTGATAGGTTGCAGTTTCATCCAATCTGATATATTTGACACCCCGAACGTCGCCCCGTCGAGAACATCGGGTCTGTATATGTTAATCTTGCAACCTGAGTTAAGTGATAGGTTGCAGTTTCATCCAATCTGATATATTTGACACCTCGAACCTCGCTCGGACGAGAACATCGAGTCTGTATATTGTAATCTTGCAACCTGAGTTAAGTGATAGCTTGCAGTTTCATCCAATCTAATATATTTGACACCTAGAACCTCGCGCTGACCAGAACATCGGGTCTGTATAAGGTAATCTTGCAACCTGAGTTAACTGATAGGTTGCAGTTTTATCCAATCTGATATATTTGACACCTAGAACCTCGCGCGGACCAGAACATCGGGTCTGTATATGGTAATCTTGCAACCTGAGTTAACTGATAGGTTGCAGTTTCATCCAATCAGATATATTTGACACCTCGAACCTCACTCCGATAAGAACATCGGGTCTGTATATAGTAATCTTGCAACCTGAGTTACGTGATAGGTTGCAGTTTCATCCAATCTAATATATTTGAAACCTCGAACCTCGCGCGGACCAGAACATCGGGTCTGTATATGGTAATTTTGTAACCTGAGTTAAGTGATAGGTTGCAGTTTCATCCAATCTGATATATTTGACACCTCGAACCTCGCTCGTACGAGAAAATCGGGTTTGTTTGTGGAAATCTTGCAACCTGAGTTAAGTGATAGGTTGCAGTTTCATCCAATCTGATAAATTTGACACATAGAACCTCGTACGGACCATAACATTGGGTCTGTATATGGTAATCTTGCAACCTGAGTTAAGTGATAGGTTGCAGTTTTATCAAATCTGATATATTTGACACCTCAAACCACCCCCGACGACAACATCGGGTCTGTATATATGGTAATGTTGCAACTGAGTTAAGTGATAGGTTGAAGATTCATCCAATCTGATATATTTGACACCTCGAACCTCTCCCCGATGAGAACATCGAGTCTGTATATGGTAATCTTGCAACCTGAGTTAAGTGATAGGTTGCAGTTTCATCCAATATGATATATTTGACACCTCGAACCTCGCTCGGACGAGAACATCGGGTCTAAATATGGTAATCTTGCAACCTGAGTTAAGTGATAGGTTGAAGTTTCATCCAATCTTATATATTTGACACCTCGAATCTTGCGCAGACCAGAACATCGGGTCTGTATATGGTAATCTTGCAACCTGAGTTAAGTGATAGGTTGCAGTTTCATCCAATCTGATATATTTGACACCTCTAACGTCGCCCCACCGAGAACATCGGGTCTGTATATGTTAATCTTGTAACCTGAGTTAAGTGATAGGTTGCAGTTTCATCCAATCCGATATATTTGACACCTCGAACCTCGCTCGGACGAGAACATCGGGTATGTATATGGTAATCTTGCAACCTAAGTTAAGTGATAGGTTGCAGTTGTATCAAATCTGATATATTTGACACCTCAAACTACCCCCGGCGACAACATCGGGTCTGTATATGGTAATCTTGCAACTTGAGTTAAGTGATAGGTTAAAGATTCATCCAATCTGATATATTTGACACCTCGAACCTCGCTCGGACGAGAACATCGGGTCTAAATATGGTAATCTTGCAACCTGAGTTAAGTGATAGGTTGAAGTTTCATCCAATCTTATATATTTCACACCTCGAATCTTGCGCGGACCAGAACATCAGGTCTGTATATGGTAATCTTGCAACCTGAGTTAAGTGATAGGTTGCAGTTTCATCCAATCTGATATATTTGACACCTCGAACGTCGCCCCGCCGAGAACATCGGTTCTGTATATGTTAATCTTGCAACCTGAGTTAAGTGATAGGTTGCAGTTTCATCCAATCTGATATATTTGACACCTCGAACCTCGCTCGGACGAGAACATCGGGTATGTATATGGTAATCTTGCAACCTGAGTTAAGTAATAGGTTGCAGTTTCATTCAATCTGATATATTTGACACCTCGAACCTCGCTCGGATGAATGGTAATCTTGCAACCTGAGTTAAGTGATAGGTTGTAGTTTCATCCAATCTCAAATATTTGACACCTCGAACCTCTCCCCGACGAGAACATCGGGTCTGTATATGGTAATCTTGCAACCTGAGTTAAGTGATAGGTTGCAGTTTCATCCAATCTGATATATTTGACACATAGAACCTCGCACGGACCATAACATTGGGTCTGTATATGGTAATCTTGCAACCTGAGTTAAGTGATAGGTTGCAGTTTTATCAAATCTGATATATTTGACACCTGAAACCACCCCCGACGACAACATCGGGTCTGTATATATGGTAATGTTGCAACTGAGTTAAGTGATAGGTTGAAGATTCATCCAATCTGATATATTTGACACCTCGAACCTCTCCCCGATGAGAACATCGAGTCTGTATATGGTAATCTTGCAACCTGAGTTAAGTGATAGGTTGCAGTTTCATCCAATATGATATATTTGACACCTCGAACCTCGCTCGGACGAGAAAATCGGGTTTTTATGTGGAAATCTTGCAACCTGAGTTAAGTGATAGGTTGCAGTTTCATCCAATCTGATATATTTGACACATAGAACCTCGCACGGACCATAACATTGGGTCTGTATATGGTAATCTTGCAACCTGAGTTAAGTGATAGGTTGCAGTTTTATCAAATCTGATATATTTGACACCTCAAACCACCCCCGACGACAACATCGGGTCTGTATATATGGTAATGTTGCAACTGAGTTAAGTGATAGGTTGAAGATTCATCCAATCTGATATATTTGACACCTCGAACCTCGCGCCGATGAGAACATCGAGTCTGTATATGGTAATCTTGCAACCTGAGTTAAGTGATAGGTTGCAGTTTCATCCAATATGATATATTTGACACCTCGAACCTCGCTCGGACGAGAACATCGGGTCTAAATATGGTAATCTTGCAACCTGAGTTAAGTGATAGGTTGAAGTTTCATCCAATCTTATATATTTGACACCTCGAATCTTGCGCAGACCAGAACATCGGGTCTGTATATGGTAATCTTGCAACCTGAGTTAAGTGATAGGTTGCAGTTTCATCCAATCTGATATATTTGACACCTCTAACGTCGCCCCACCGAGAACATCGGGTCTGTATATGTTAATCTTGTAACCTGAGTTAAGTGATAGGTTGCAGTTTCATCCAATCCGATATATTTGACACCTCGAACCTCGCTCGGACGAGAACATCGGGTATGTATATGGTAATCTTGCAACCTAAGTTAAGTGATAGGTTGCAGTTGTATCAAATCTGATATATTGGACACCTCAAACTACCCCTGGCGACAACATCGGGTCTGTATATGGTAATCTTGCAACTTGAGTTAAGTGATAGGTTGAAGATTCATCCAATCTGATATATTTGACACCTCGAACCTCGCTCGGACGAGAACATCGGGTCTAAATATGGTAATCTTGCAACCTGAGTTAAGTGATAGGTTGAAGTTTCATCCAATCTTATATATTTCACACCTCGAATCTTGCGCGGACCAGAACATCAGGTCTGTATATGGTAATCTTGCAACCTGAGTTAAGTGATAGGTTGCAGTTTCATCCAATCTGATATATTTGACACCTCGAACGTCGCCCCGCCGAGAACATCGGTTCTGTATATGTTAATCTTGCAACCTGAGTTAAGTGATAGGTTGCAGTTTCATCCAATCTGATATATTTGACACCTCGAACCTCGCTCGGACGAGAACATCGGGTATGTATATGGTAATCTTGCAACCTGAGTTAAGTAATAGGTTGCAGTTTCATTCAATCTGATATATTTGACACCTCGAACCTCGCTCGGATGAATGGTAATCTTGCAACCTGAGTTAAGTGATAGGTTGTAGTTTCATCCAATCTCAAATATTTGACACCTCGAACCTCTCCCCGACGAGAACATCGGGTCTGTATATGGTAATCTTGCAACCTGAGTTAAGTGATAGGTTGAAGTTTCATCCAATCTGGTACATTTGACACCTCGAACCTCGATCGGACGAGAACATCGGGTCTGTATATGGTAATCTTGCAACCTAAGTTAAGTGATAGGTTGCAGTTTCATTCAATCTGATATATTTGACACCTAGAACCTCGCGAGGACCAGAACATCGGGTCTGTATATGGTAATCTTGCAACCTGAGTTAAGTGATAGGTTTCAGTTTCATCCAATCTGATATATTTGACACCTCGAACCTCGCTCGGACGACAACATCGAGTCTGTATATGGTAATCTTGCAACCTAAGTTAAGTGATAGCTTGCAGTTTCATCCAATCAAATATATTTGACAACTAGAACCTCGAGCAGACCAGAACATCGGGTCTGTATATGGTAATCTTGCAACCTGAGTTAACTGATAGGTTGCAGTTTCATCCAATCTGATATATTTGACACCTCGAACCTCGCGCGGACCAGAACATCGGGTCTGTATATGGTAATCTTGCAACCTGAGTTAATTGATAGGTTGCAGTTTCATCCAATCTGATATATTTAACACCTCGAACCTCGCCTCGACGAGAACATCGGGTCTGTATATGGTAATCTTGCAACCTGAATTAAGTGATAAGTTGCAGTTTCATCCAATCTGATATATTTGACACCTCGAACCTCGCTCGGACGAGAACATCGGGTCTGTATATGGTAATCTTGCAACCTGAGTTAAGTGATAGGTTGCAGGTTCATCCAATCGGATATATTTGACCTTTTGAACCTCGCGCGGACCAGAACATCGAGTTTGTATATGGTAATCTCCAAACCTGATTTAAGTGATAGGTTGCAGTTTCATACAATCTGATATATTTGACACCTAGAACCTCGCGTGGACCAGAACATCGGGTCTCTATATGGTAATCTTGCGACCTGAGTTAAGTGATAGGTTGCAGGTTCATCCAATCTGATATATTTGACACCTCGAACCTCGCTCCGACAAGAACATCGGGTCTGTATATGGTAATCTTGCTACCTGAGTTACGCGATAGGTTGCAGTTTCATCCAATCTGATATATTTGACACATAGAACCTCGCGCGGACCAGAACATAGGGTATGTATATGGTAACCTTGCAACCTGAGTTAAGTGATAGGTTGAAGTTTCATCCAATATTATATATTTGACACCTCGAACCTCTCCCCGACGAGAACATCGGGTCTTTATATGGTAATCTTGTAACCTGAGTTAAGTGATAGGTTGCAGTTTCATCCAATCTGATATATTTGACACCTCGAACCTCGCTCGGACGAGAACATCGGGTCTGTATATGGTAATCATATAACCTGAGTTAAGTGATAGGTTGCAGTTTCATCCAATATGATATATTTGACACCTCGAACCTCGCTCGGACGAGAACATCGGGTCTGTATATGTTAATCTTGCAACCTGAGTTAAGTGATTAGGTTGCAGTTTCATCAAATCTGATATATTTGACGCCGTAAACCTCGCTCGGACGAGAACATCGGGTATGTATATGGTAATCTTGTAACCTGAGTTAAGTGATAGTTTGCAGTTTCATCCAATCTGATATATTTAACACCTCGAACCTCGCCTCGACGACAACATCGGGTCTGTATATGGTAATCTTGCAACCTGAATTAAGTGATAAGTTGCAGTTTCATCCAATCTGATATATTTGACACCTCGAACCTCGCTCGGACGAGAACATCGGGTATGTATATGGTAATCTCCAAACCTGATTTAAGTGATAGGTTGCAGTTTCATCCAATCTGATATATTTGACACCTAGAACCTCGCGTGGACCAGAACATCGGGTCTGTATATGGTAATCTCGCAACCTGAGTTAAGTGATAGGTTGCAGTTTAATCCAATCTGATATATTTGACACCTAGAACCTCGCGTGGACCAGAACACCGGGTCTGTATATGGTAATCTTCCAACCTGAGTTAAGTGATAGGTTGCAGTTTCATCCAATCTGATATATTTGACACCTCAAACCTCACGCGGACCAGAACATCGGGTTTGTATATGGTAATCTTGCAAACTAAGTTAAGTGATAGGTTGCAGTTTCATCCAATATGATATATTTCACACCTCGAACCTCGCCCCGACGAGAACATCGGGTATGTATATGGTAATCTTGCATCCTGTGTTAAGTGATAAGTTGCAGTTTCATCCAATCTGATATATTTGACACCTCGAACCTCGCGAGGACGAGAACATCGGGTCTGTATATGGTATTCTTGAAACCTGAGTTATGTGATAGGTTGCAGTTTCATGCAATCTGAAATATTTGACACCTCGAACCTCGCGAGGACGAGAACATCGGGTTAGTATATGGTAATCTTGCAACCTGAGTTATGTGATAGGTTGAAGTTTCATCCAATCTGAAATATTTGACACCTCGAACCTCGCGAGGACGAGAACATCGCGTCTGTATATGGTAATCTTGAAACCCGAGTTAAGTGATTGGTTGCAGTTTCATCCAATGTGATATATTTGACACCTAGAACCTTGCGAGGACCAGAACATCGGGTTCGTATATGGTAATCTTGTAACCTGAGTTAAGTGATAGGCTGCAGTTTCTTCCAATCTGATATATTTGACACCTCGAACCTTGCGCGGACCAGAACATCGAGTCTGTATATGGTAATCTTGGAACCTGAGTTAAGTGATAGGTTGGAGTTTCATCCAATCTGATATATTTGACACCTCGAACCTCGCTCGGACGAGAACATCGGGTCTGTATATGGTAATCTTGCAACCTGAGTTAAGTGATAGGTTGAAGTTTCATCCAATCTGGTACATTTGACACCTCGAACCTCGATCGGACGAGAACATCGGGTCTGTATATGGTAATCTTGCAACCTAAGTTAAGTGATAGGTTGCAGTTTCATTCAATCTGATATATTTGACACCTAGAACCTCGCGAGGACCAGAACATCGGGTCTGTATATGGTAATCTTGCAACCTGAGTTAAGTGATAGGTTTCAGTTTCATCGAATCTGATATATTTGACACCTCGAACCTCGCTCGGACGACAACATCGAGTCTGTATATGGTAATCTTGCAACCTAAGTTAAGTGATAGCTTGCAGTTTCATCCAATCAAATATATTTGACAACTAGAACCTCGAGCAGACCAGAACATCGGGTCTGTATATGGTAATCTTGCAACCTGAGTTAACTGATAGGTTGCAGTTTCATCCAATCTGATATATTTGACACCTCGAACCTCGCGCGGACCAGAACATCGGGTCTGTATATGGTAATCTTGCAACCTGAGTTAATTGATAGGTTGCAGTTTCATCCAATCTGATATATTTAACACCTCGAACCTCGCCTCGACGAGAACATCGGGTCTGTATATGGTAATCTTGCAACCTGAATTAAGTGATAAGTTGCAGTTTCATCCAATCTGATATATTTGACACCTCGAACCTCGCTCGGACGAGAACATCGGGTCTGTATATGGTAATCTTGCAACCTGAGTTAAGTGATAGGTTGCAGGTTCATCCAATCGGATATATTTGACCTTTTGAACCTCGCGCGGACCAGAACATCGAGTTTGTATATGGTAATCTCCAAACCTGATTTAAGTGATAGGTTGCAGTTTCATACAATCTGATATATTTGACACCTAGAACCTCGCGTGGACCAGAACATCGGGTCTCTATATGGTAATCTTGCGACCTGAGTTAAGTGATAGGTTGCAGGTTCATCCAATCTGATATATTTGACACCTCGAACCTCGCTCCGACAAGAACATCGGGTCTGTATATGGTAATCTTGCTACCTGAGTTACGCGATAGGTTGCAGTTTCATCCAATCTGATATATTTGACACATAGAACCTCGCGCGGACCAGAACATAGGGTATGTATATGGTAACCTTGCAACCTGAGTTAAGTGATAGGTTGAAGTTTCATCCAATA
>NC_039358.1:32450828-32451034 GCF_003573695.1 Papaver somniferum | reverse complement strand
TGATATATTTGACACCTCGAACCTCGCTCGGACGAGAACATCGGGTCTGTATATGTTAATCTTGCAACCTGAGTTAAGTGATTAGGTTGCAGTTTCATCAAATCTGATATATTTGACGCCGTAAACCTCGCTCGGACGAGAACATCGGGTATGTATATGGTAATCTTGTAACCTGAGTTAAGTGATAGTTTGCAGTTTCATCCAAT
>NC_039358.1:32445941-32450818 GCF_003573695.1 Papaver somniferum | reverse complement strand
TGATATATTTGACACCTCGAACCTCGCTCCGACAAGAACATCGGGTCTGTATATGGTAATCTTGCTACCTGAGTTACGCGATAGGTTGCAGTTTCATCCAATCTGATATATTTGACACATAGAACCTCGCGCGGACCAGAACATAGGGTATGTATATGGTAACCTTGCAACCTGAGTTAAGTGATAGGTTGAAGTTTCATCCAATATTATATATTTGACACCTCGAACCTCTCCCCGACGAGAACATCGGGTCTTTATATGGTAATCTTGTAACCTGAGTTAAGTGATAGGTTGCAGTTTCATCCAATCTGATATATTTGACACCTCGAACCTCGCTCGGACGAGAACATCGGGTCTGTATATGGTAATCATATAACCTGAGTTAAGTGATAGGTTGCAGTTTCATCCAATATGATATATTTGACACCTCGAACCTCGCTCGGACGAGAACATCGGGTCTGTATATGTTAATCTTGCAACCTGAGTTAAGTGATTAGGTTGCAGTTTCATCAAATCTGATATATTTGACGCCGTAAACCTCGCTCGGACGAGAACATCGGGTATGTATATGGTAATCTTGTAACCTGAGTTAAGTGATAGTTTGCAGTTTCATCCAATCTGATATATTTAACACCTCGAACCTCGCCTCGACGACAACATCGGGTCTGTATATGGTAATCTTGCAACCTGAATTAAGTGATAAGTTGCAGTTTCATCCAATCTGATATATTTGACACCTCGAACCTCGCTCGGACGAGAACATCGGGTATGTATATGGTAATCTCCAAACCTGATTTAAGTGATAGGTTGCAGTTTCATCCAATCTGATATATTTGACACCTAGAACCTCGCGTGGACCAGAACATCGGGTCTGTATATGGTAATCTTGCAACCTGAGTTAAGTGATAGGTTGCAGTTTCATCCAATCTGATATATTTGACACATTGAACATCGCGCGGACCAGAACATCGGGTCTGTATATGGTAATCTTGCAATCTGAGTTAAGTGATAGATTGCAGGTTCATCAAATCAGATATAATTGACCCCTCGAACCTCGAGCGGACCAGAACATCGGGTCTGTATATGGTAATCTCGCAACCTGAGTTAAGTGATAGGTTGCAGTTTAATCCAATCTGATATATTTGACACCTAGAACCTCGCGTGGACCAGAACACCGGGTCTGTATATGGTAATCTTCCAACCTGAGTTAAGTGATAGGTTGCAGTTTCATCCAATCTGATATATTTGACACCTCAAACCTCGCGCGGACCAGAACATCGGGTTTGTATATGGTAATCTTGCAAACTAATTTAAGTGATAGGTTGCAGTTTCATCCAATATGATATATTTCACACCTCGAACCTCGCCCCGACGAGAACATCGGGTCTGTATATGGTAATCTTGCATCCTGAGTTAAGTGATAAGTTGCAGTTTCATCCAATCTGATATATTTGACACCTCGAACCTCGCGAGGACGAGAACATCGGGTTAGTATATGATAATCTTGCAACCTGAGTTATGTGATAGGTTGCAGTTTCATCCAATCTGAAATATTTGACACCTCGAACCTCGCGAGGACGAGAACATCGCGTCTGTATATGGTAATCTTGAAACCCGAGTTAACTGATTGGTTGCAGTTTCATCCAATGTGATATATTTGACACCTAGAACCTCGCGAGGACCAGAACATCGGGTTCGTATATGGTAATCTTGTAACCTGAGTTAAGTGATAGGCTGCAGTTTCTTCCAATCTGATATATTTGACACCTCGAACCTTGCGCGGACCAGAACATCGAGTCTGTATATGGTAATCTTGGAACCTGAGTTAAGTGATAGGTTGTAGTTTCATCCAATCTGATATATTTGACACCTCGAACCTCGCTCGGACGAGAACATCGGGTCTGTATATGGTAATCTTGCAACCTTATTTAAGTGATAGGTTGAAGTTTCATCCAATCTGATATATTTGACACCTCGAACCTCGCTCGGATGAGAACATCGGGTTTGTGTATTGTAATCTTGCAACCAGAGTTAAGTGATAGGTTGCAGTTTCATCACATCTGATATATATTTGACACATAGAACCTCGCGCGGGCCAGAACATAAGGTATGTATATGGTAATCTTGCAACCTGAGTTAACTGATAGGTTGCAGTTTCATCCAATATGATATATTTGACACCTCGAACCTCTCCCCTACGAGAACATCGGGTCTTTATATAGTAATCTTGCAACCTGAGTTAAGTGATAGGTTGCAGTTTCATCCAATCTGATATATTTGACACCTCGAACCTCGCTCGGACGAGAACATCGGGTTTGTATATGGTAATCATATAACCTGAGTTAAGTGATAAGTTGCAGTTTCATCCAATATGATATATTTGACACCTCGAACCTCGCTCGGACGAGAACATCGGGTCTGTATATGTTAATCTTGCAACCTGAGTTAAGTGATTAGGTTGCAGTTTCATCAAATCTAATATATTTGACACCTCGAACCTCGCATGGACGAGAACATCGGGTCTGTGTATTGTAATCTTGCAACCATAGTTAAGTGATAGGTTGCAGTTTCATCCAATCTGATATATTTGACACATAGAACCTCGCGCGGTCCAGAACATAGGGTCTGTATATGGTAATCTTGCAACCTGAGTTAAGGGATAGGTTGCAAATTCATCCAATCTGATATATTTGACACCTCGAACCTCTCCCCGACGAGAACATCGGGTCTTTATTTGGTAATCTTGCAACCTGAGTTAAGTGATAGGTTGCAGATTCATGCAATCTGATATATTTGACACCTCGAACCTCGCTCGGACGAGAACATCGGGTATGTATATGGTAATCATGTAAATTGAGTTAAGTGATAGGTTGCAGTTTCATCCAATATGATATATTTGATACCTCGAACCCGCTCGGACGAGAACATCGGGTCTGTATATGTTAATCTTGCAACCTGAGTTAAGTGATTAGGTTGCAGTTTCATCCAATCTGATATATTTGACACCTCGAACCTCGCACGGACGAGAACATCGGGTAAGTATATGGTAATCTTGCAACCTGAGTTAAGTGATAGGTTGCAGTTTCATGCAATCTGATATATAATTGACACCTCGAACCTCGCCCCGCCGAGAACATCGGGTATGTATATGGTAATCTTGCAACCTGAGTTAAGTGATAGGTTTCAGTTTCATCCAATATGCTATATTTGACACCTAGAACCTCGCGCGGACCAGAACATCGAGTCTGTATATGGTAATCTTGCAACCTGAGTTAAGTAATAGGTTGCAGTTTCATCCAATCTGATATATTTGACTCCTCGAACCTCGCCCCGACGAGAACATCGGATCTGTATATGGTAATCTTGCAACCTGAGTTAAGTGATAGGTTGCAGTTTCATCCAATATGATATATTTGACACCTGGAACGTCGCCTCGACGAGAACATCGGGTCTGTATATGGTAATATTGCAACCTGAGTTAAGTGATAGGTTGCAGTTTCATCCAATCTGATATATTTCACACCTCGAACCTCGCCCCGACGAGAACATCGGGTCTGTATATGGTAATCTTGCAGCCTGAGTTAAGGGATATGTTGCAGTTTCATCCAATCTGATATATTTGACACCTCGAACCTCGCCCCGATGAGAACATCGGGTCTGTATATGGTAATCTTGCAACCTGAGTTAATTGATTGGTAGCAGTTTCATCCAATCTGATATATTTGACACCTCGAACCTCGCTCGGACGAGAACATCGGGTTAGTATATGGTAATCTTGAAACCCGAGTTAAGTGATAGGTTGCAGTTTCATCCAATGTGATATATTTGACACCTAGAACCTCGCGAGGACCAAAACATCGAGTCTGTATATGGTAATCTTCCAACCTGAGTTAAGTGATTGGTTGCAGTTTCATCCAATCTGATATATTTGACACCTAGAACCTCGCGCGGACCAGAACATCGAGTCTGTATATGGTAATCTTGCAACCTGAGTTAAGTGATAGGTTGCAGTTTCATCCAATTTGATATATTTGACTCCTCGAACCTCGCCCCGACGAGAACATCGGGTCTGTATATGGTAATCTTGCAACCTGAGTTAATTGATAGGTTGCAGTTTCATCCAATCTGATATATTTGACACCTCGAACCTTGCGCGGACCAGAACATCGGGTCTGTATATGGTAATCTTGCAACCTGAGTTAAGTGATAGGTTGTAGTTTCATCCAATCTGATATATTTGACACCTCGAACCTCGCCCCGATGAGAACGTCGGGTCTGTATATGGTAATATTGCAACCTGAGTTAATTGATTGGTTTCAGTTTCATCCAATCTGATATATTTGACACCTCGAACCTCGCTCGGACGAGAACATCGGGTTAGTATATGGTAATCTTGCAACCTGAGTTATGTGATAGGTTGCAGTTTCATACAATCTGAAATATTTGACACCTCGAACCTCGCGAGGACGAGAACATCGGGTTAGTATATGATAATCTTGCAACCTGAGTTATGTGATAGGTTGCAGTTTCATCCAATCTGAAATATTTGACACCTCGAACCTCGCGAGGACGAGAACATCGCGTCTGTATATGGTAATCTTGAAACCCGAGTTAAGTGATTGGTTGCAGTTTCATCCAATGTGATATATTTGACACCTAGAACCTCGCGAGGACCAGAACATCGGGTTCGTATATGGTAATATTGTAACCTGAGTTAAGTGATAGGCTGCAGTTTCTTCCAATCTGATATATTTGACACCTCGAACCTTGCACGGACCAGAACATCGAGTCTGTATATGGTAATCTTGGAACCTGAGTTAAGTGATAGGTTGGAGTTTCATCCAATCTGATATATTTGACACCTCGAACCTCGCTCG
>NC_039358.1:32445656-32445904 GCF_003573695.1 Papaver somniferum | reverse complement strand
CTCGCTCGAACGAGAACATCGGGTCTGTATATGGTAATCTTGCAACCTTATTTAAGTGATAGGTTGAAGTTTCATCCAATCTGATATATTTGACACCTCGAACCTCGCTCGGATGAGAACATTGGGTCTGTATATGAAAATTTTGCAACCTGAGTTAAGTGATAGGTTGCAGTTTCATCCAATGGGATGTATTTGACACCTCGAACCTCGCTCGGACGAGAGCGTCGGGTCTGTATATGGTAATCTTG
>NC_039358.1:32445410-32445646 GCF_003573695.1 Papaver somniferum | reverse complement strand
TGATATATTTGACACCTAGAACCTCGCGAGGACCAGAACATCGGGTTCGTATATGGTAATATTGTAACCTGAGTTAAGTGATAGGCTGCAGTTTCTTCCAATCTGATATATTTGACACCTCGAACCTTGCACGGACCAGAACATCGAGTCTGTATATGGTAATCTTGGAACCTGAGTTAAGTGATAGGTTGGAGTTTCATCCAATCTGATATATTTGACACCTCGAACCTCGCTCG
>NC_039358.1:32433504-32445400 GCF_003573695.1 Papaver somniferum | reverse complement strand
GAGAACATTGGGTCTGTATATGAAAATTTTGCAACCTGAGTTAAGTGATAGGTTGCAGTTTCATCCAATGGGATGTATTTGACACCTCGAACCTCGCTCGGACGAGAGCGTCGGGTCTGTATATGGTAATCTTGTAACCTGAGTTAAGTGATAGATTGCAGTTTCATCCAATCTGAAATATTTGACATTTCGAACCTCGCTCGGACGAGAACATCGGGTCTGTATGTGGTAATCTTGTAACCTTAGTTAAGCGATATGTTGCAGTTTCATACAATCTTATATATTTGACACCTCGAACCTCGCTCGGACGAGAACATCGGGTATGTATATGGTAATCTTGCAACATGAGTTAAGTGATAGATTGCAGTTTCATCCATTCTGATATATTTGACACCTCGAACCTTGCGCGGACCAGAATATCGAGTCTGTATATGGTAATATTCCAACCTGAGTTAAGTGATAGGTTGCAGTTTCATCCAATCTGATATATTTGACACCTAGAATCTCGCTCGGACGAGAACATCGGGTCTGAATATGGTAATCTCGCAACCTGAGTTAAGTGATAGGTTGCAGTTTCATCCAATCTAATATATTTGACACCTCGAACCTCGCCCCGACGAGAACATCGGGTTAGTATATGGTAATCTTGCAACCTGAGTTATGTGATAGGTTGCAGTTTCATGCAATCTGAAATATTTGACACCTCGAACCTCGCGAGGACGAGAACATCGCGTCTGTCTATGGTAATCTTGAAACCCGAGTTAAGTGATTGGTTGCAGTTTCATCCAATGTGATATATTTGACACCTAGAACCTCGCGAGGACCATAACATCGGGTTCGTATATGGTAATCTTATAACCTGAGTTAAGTGATAGGCTGCAGTTTCATCCAATCTGATATATTTGACACCTTAAAACTTGCGCGGACCAGAACATCGAGTCTGTATATGGTAATCTTGGAACCTGAGTTAAGTGATAGGTTGGAGTTTCATCCAATATGATATATTTGACACCTCGAACCTCGCTCGGACGAGAACATCGGGTCTGTATATGGTAATCTTGCAACCTGATTTAAGTGATAGGTTGCAGTTTCATCCAATCTGATATATTTAACACCTCGAACCTCTCTCGGACGAGAACATTGGGTCTGTATATGAAAATTTTGCAACCTAAGTTAAGTGATAGGTTGCAGTTTCATCCAATGGGATGTATTTAACACCTCGAACCTCGCTCGGACGAGAGCGTCGGGTCTGTATATGGTAATCTTGCAGCTTGAGTTAAGTGATAGATTGCTGTTTCATCCAATCTGAAATATTTGACATTTCGAACCTCGCTCGGACGAGAACATCGGGTCTGTATGTGGTAATCTTGTAACCTGAGTTAAGCGATATGTTGCAGTTTCATCCAATCTGATATATTTGACACCTAGAACCTCGCTCGGACGAGAACATCGGGTATGTATATGGTAATCTTGCAACATGAGTTAAGTGATAGATTGCAGTTTCATCTATTCTGATATATTTGACACCTCGAACCTTGCGCGGACCAGAACATCGAGTCTGTATATGGTAATCTTCCAACCTGAGTTAAGTGATAGGTTGCAGTTTCATCCAATCTGATATATTTGACACCTCGAATTTCGCTCGGACGAGAACATCGGGTCTGTATATGGTAATCTCGCAACCTGATTTAAGTGATAGGTTGCAGTTTCATCCAATCTAATATATTTGACACCGCGAACCTCGCCCCGACGAGAACATCGGGTTAGTATATGGCATTCTTGCAACCTGAGTTATGTGATAGGTTGCAGTTTAATGCAATCTGAAATATTTGACACCTCGAACCTCGCGAGGACGAGAACCTCGGGTTAGTATATAGTAATCTTGCAACCTGAGTTATGTGATAGGTTGCAGTTTCATCCAATCTGGAATATTTGACACCTCGAACCTCGCGAGGACGAGAACATTGAGTCTGTATATGGTAATCTTGGAACCTGAGTTAAGTGATAGGTTGAAGTTTCATCCAATCTGATATATTTGACACCTCGAACCTCGCTCGGACGAGAACATCGGGTCTGTATATGGTAATCTTGCAACCTGATTTAAGTGATAGGTTGCAGTTTCATCCAATCTGATATATTTGACACCTCGAACCTCGCTCGGACGAGAACATTGGGTCTGTATATGAAAATTTTGCAACCTGAGTTAAGTGATAGGTTGCAGTTTCATCCAATGGGATGTATTTGACACCTCGAACCTCGCTCGGACGAGAGCGTCGGGTCTGTATATGGTAATCTTGCAACCTGAGTTAAGTGATAGATTGCAGGTTCTTCCAATCTGAAATATTTGACATTTCGAACCTCGCTCGGACGAGAACATCGGGTCTGTATGTGGTAATCTTGTAACCTGAGTTAAGCGATATGTTGCAGTTTCATCCAATCTGATATATTTGACACCTCGAACCTCGCTCGGACGAGAACATCGGGTATGTATATGGTAATCTTGCAACATGAGTTAAGTGATAGATTGCAGTTTCATCCATTCTGATATATTTGACACCTCGAACCTTGCGCGGACCAGAACATCGAGTCTGTATATGGTAATCTTCCAACCTGAGTTAAGTGATAGGTTGCAGTTTCATCCAATCTAATATATTTGACACCTCGAATCTCGCTCGGACGAGAACATCGGGTTAATATATGGTAATCTTGCAACCTGAGTTATGTGATAGGTTGCAGTTTCATGCAATCTGAAATATTTGACACCTCGAACCTCGCGAGGACGAGAACATCGCGTCTGTATATGGTAATCTTGAAACCCGAGTTAAGTGATTGGTTGCAGTTTCATCCAATGTGATATATTTGACACCTAGAACCTCGCGAGGACCAGAACATCAGGTTCGTATATGGTTATCTTGTAACCTGAGTTAAGTGATAGGCTGCAGTTTCATCCAATCTGATATATTTGGCACCTCGAACCTTGCGCGGACCAGAACATCGAGTCTGTATATGGTAATCTTGGAACCTGAGTTAAGTGATAGGTTGGAGTTTCATCCAATATGATATATTTGACACCTCGAACCTCGCTCGGACGAGAACATCGGGTCTGTATATGGTAATCTTGCAACCTGATTTAAGTGATAGGTTGCAGTTTCATCCAATCTGATATATTTGACACCTCGAACCTCGCTCGGACGAGAACATTGGGTCTGTATATGAAAATTTTGCAACCTGAGTTAAGTCATAGGTTGCAGTTTCATCCAATGGGATGTATTTAACACCTCGAACCTCGCTCGGACGAGAGCGTCGGGTCTGTATATGGTAATCTTGCAACCTGAGTTAAGTGATAGATTGCAGTTTCATCCAATCTGAAATATTTGACATTTCGAACCCCGCTCGGACGAGAACATCGGGTCTGTATGTGGTAATCTTGTAACCTGAGTTAAGCGATATGTTGCAGTTTCATCCAATATGATATATTTGACACCTAGAACCTCGCTCAGACGAGAACATCGGGTATGTATATGGTAATCTTGCAACATGAGTTAAGTGATAGATTGCAGTTTCATCCATTCTGATATATTTGACACCTCGAACCTTGCGTGGACCAGAATATCGAGTCTGTATATGGTAATCTTCCAACCTGAGTTAAGTGATAGGTTGCAGTTTCATCCAATCTAATATATTTGACACCTCAAACCTCGCCCCGACGAGAACATCGGGTTAGTATATGGTAATCTTGCAACCTGAGTTATGTGATAGGTTGCAGTTTCATGCAATCTGAAATATTTGACACCTCGAACCTCGCGAGGACGAGAACATCGCGTCTGTCTATGGTAATCTTGAAACCCGAGTTAAGTGATTGGTTGCAGTTTCATCCAATGTGATATATTTGACACCTAGAACCTCGCGAGGACCAGAACATCGGGTTCGTATATGGTAATCTTGTAACCTGAGTTAAGTGATAGACTGCAGTTTCATCCAATCTGATATATTTGACACCTCGAAACTTGCGCGGACCAGAACATCGAGTCTGTATATGGTAATCTTGGAACCTGAGTTAAGTGATAGGTTGGAGTTTCATCCAATCTGATATATTTGACACCTCGAACCTCGCTCGGACGAGAACATCGGGTCTGTATATGGTAATCTTGCAACCTGATTTAAGTGATAGGTTGAAGTTTCATCCAATCTGATATATTTGACACCTCGAACCTCGCTCGGACGAGAACATTGGGTCTGTATATGAAAATTTTGCAACCTGAGTTAAGTGATAGGTTGCAGTTTCATCCAATGGGATGTATTTAACACCTCGAACCTCGCTCGGACGAGAGCGTCGGGTCTGTATATGGTAATCTTGCAACCTGAGTTAAGTGATAGATTGCAGTTTCATCCAATCTGAAATATTTGACATTTCGAACCTCGCTCGGACGAGAACATCGGGTCTGTATGTGGTAATCTTGTAACCTGAGTTAAGAGATATGTTGCAGTTTCATCCAATCTGATATATTTGACACCTAGAACCTCGCTCGGACGAGAACATCGGGTATGTATATGGTAATCTTGAAACATGAGTTAAGTGATAGATTGCAGTTTCATCTATTCTGATATATTTGACACCTCGAACCTTGCGCGGACCAGAACATCGAGTCTGTATATGGTAATCTTCCAACCTGAGTTAAGTGATAGGTTGCAGTTTCATCCAATCTGATATATTTGACACCTCGAATATCGCTCGGACGAGAACATCGGGTCTGTATATGGTAATCTCGCAACCTGAGTTAAGTGATAGGTTGCAGTTTCATCCAATCTAATATATTTGACACCTCGAACCTCGCCCCGACGAGAACATCGGGTTAGTATATGGCATTCTTGCAACCTGAGTTATGTGATAGGTTGCAGTTTCATGCAATCTGAAATATTTGACACCTCGAACCTCGCGAGGACGAGAACCTCGGGTTAGTATATGGTAATCTTGCAACCTGAGTTATGTGATAGGTTGCAGTTTCATCCAATCTGGAATATTTGACACCTCGAACCTCGCGAGGACGAGAACATCGAGTCTGTATATGGTAATCTTGGAACCTGAGTTAAGTGATAGGTTGAAGTTTCATCCAATCTGATATATTTGACACCTCGAACCTCGCTCGGACGAGAACATCGAGTCTGTATATGGTAATCTTGCAACCTGATTTAAGTGATAGGTTGCAGTTTCATCCAATCTGATATATTTGACACCTCGAACCTCGCTCGGACAAGAAAATTGGGTCTGTATATGAAAATTTTGCAACCTGAGTTAAGTGATAGGTTGCAGTTTCATCCAATGTGATGTATTTGACACCTCGAACCTCGCTCGGACGAGAGCGTCGGGGCTGTATATGGTAATCTTGCAACCTGAGTTAAGTGATAGATTGCAGTTTCATCCAATCTGAAATATTTGACATTTCGAACCTCGCTCGGACGAGAACATCGGGTCTGTATGTGGTAATTTTGTAACCTGAGTTAAGCGATATGTTGCAGTTTCATCCAATCTGATATATTTGACACCTCGAACCTCGCTCGGACGAGAACATCGGGTATGTATATGGTAATCTTGCAACATGAGTTAAGTGATAGATTGCAGTTTCATCCATTCTGATATATTTGACACCTCGAACCTTGCGCGGACCAGAACATCGAGTCTGTATATGGTAATCTTCCAACCTGAGTTAAGTGATAGGTTGCAGTTTCATCCAATCTGATATATATTTGACACCTCGAATCTCGCTCGGACGAGAACATCGGGTCTGTATACGGTAATCTCGCAACCTGAGTTAAGTGATAGGTTGCAGTTTCATCCAATCTAATATATTTGACACCTCGAACCTCGCCCTGACGAGAACATCGGGTTAATATATGGTAATCTTGCAACCTGAGTTATGTGATAGGTTGCAGTTTCATGCAATCTGAAATATTTGACACCTCGAACCTCGTGAGGACGAGAACATCGCGACTGTATATGGTAATCTTGAAACCCGAGTTAAGTGATTGGTTGCAGTTTCATCCAATGTGATATATTTGACACCTAGAACCTCGCGAGGACCAGAACATCAGGTTCGTATATGGTAATCTTGTAACCTGAGTTAAGTGATAGGCTGCAGTTTCATCCAATCTGATATATTTGGCACCTCGAACCTTGCGCGGACCAGAACATCGAGTCTGTATATGATAATCTTGGAACCTGAGTTAAGTGATAGGTTGGAGTTTCATCCAATATGATATATTTGACACCTCGAACCTCGCTCGGACGAGAATATCGGGTCTATATATGGTAATCTTGCAACCTGATTTAAGTGATAGGTTGCAGTTTCATCCAATCTGATATATTTGACACCTCGAACCTCGCTCGGACGAGAACATTGGGTCTGTATATGAAAATTTTGCAACCTGAGTTAAGTGATAGGTTGCAGTTTCATCCAATGGGATGTATTTAACACCTCGAACCTCGCTCGGACGAGAACATCGGGTCTGTATATGGTAATCTTGCAACCTGATTTAAGTGATAGGTTGCAGTTTCATCCAATCTGATATATTTGACACCTCGAACCTCGCTCGGACGAGAACATTGGGTCTGTATATGAAAATTTTGCAACCTGAGTTAAGTGATAGGTTGCAGTTTCATCCAATGGGATGTATTTAACACCTCGAACCTCGCCCTGACGAGAACATCGGGTTAATATATGGTAATCTTGCAACCTGAGTTAAGTGATAGATTTCAGTTTCATCCAATCTGAAATATTTGACATTTCGAACCTCGCTCAGACGAGAACATCGGGTCTGTATGTGGTAATCTTGTAACCTGAGTTAAGCGATATGTTGCAGTTTCATCCAATCTGATATATTTGACACCTCGAACCTCGCGGACCAGAACATCGGGTATGTATATGGTAATCTTGCAACATGAGTTAAGTGATAGATTGCAGTTTCATCCATTCTGATATATTTGACACATCGAACCTTGCGCGGACCAGAATATCGAGTCTTTATATGGTAATCTTCCAACCTGAGTTAAGTGATAGGTTGTAGTTTCATCCAATCTGATATATTTGACACCTCGAATGTCGCTCGGACGAGAACATCGGGTCTGTATATGGTAATCTCGCAACCTGAGTTAAGTGATAGGTTGCAGTTTCATCCAATCTAATATAATTGACACCTCGAACCTCGCTCGGACGAGAACATCGGGTCTGTATATGGTATTCTTGAAACCTGAGTTATGTGATAGGTTGCAGTTTCATGCAATCTGAAATATTTGACACCTCGAACCTCGCGAGGACGAGAACATCGGGTTAGTATATGGTAATCTTGCAACCTGAGTTATGTGATAGGTTGAAGTTTCATCCAATCTGAAATATTTGACACCTCGAACCTCGCGAGGACGAGAACATCGCGTCTGTATATGGTAATCTTGAAACCCGAGTTAAGTGATTGGTTGCAGTTTCATCCAATGTGATATATTTGACACCTAGAACCTTGCGAGGACCAGAACATCGGGTTCGTATATGGTAATCTTGTAACCTGAGTTAAGTGATAGGCTGCAGTTTCATCCAATCCGATATATTTGACACCTCGAACCTTGCGCGGACCAGAACATCGAGTCTGTATATGGTAATCTTGGAACCTGAGTTAAGTGATAGGTTGGAGTTTCATCCAATCTGATATATTTGACACCTCGAACCTCGCTCGGACGAGAACATCGGGTCTGTATATGGTAATCTTGCAACCTGATTTAAGTGATAGGTTGCAGTTTCATCCAATCTGATATATTTGACACCTCGAACCTCGCTCGGACGAGAACATTGGGTCTGTATATGGAAATTTTGCAACCTGAGTTAAGTGATAGGTTGCAGTTTCATCCAATGGGATATATTTGACACCTCGAACCTTGCTCGGACGAGAGCGTCCGGTCTGTATATGGTAATCTTGCAACCTGAGTTAAGTGATAGATTGCAGTTTCATCCAATCTGAAATATTTGACATTTCGAACCTCGCTCGGACGAGAACATCGGGTCTATATGTGGTAATCTTGTAACCTGAGTTAAGCGATAGGTTGCAGTTTCATCCAATCTGATATATTTGACACCTCGAACCTCGCTCGGACGAGAACATCGGGTATGTATATGGTAATCTTGCAACATGAGTTAAGTGATAGGTTGCAGTTTCATCCATTATGATATATTTGACACCTCAAACCTTGCGCGGACCAGAACATCGAGTCTGTATATGGTAATCTTCCAACCTGAGTTAAGTGATAGGTTACAGTTTCATCCAATCTGATATATTTGACACCTCGAATCTCGCTCGGACGAGAACATCGGGTCTGTATATGGTAATCTCGCAACCTGAGTTAAGTGATAGGTTGCAGTTTCATCCAATCTAATATATTTGACACCTCGAACCTTGCGCGGACCAGAACATCGAGTCAGTATATGGTAATCTTGCAACCTGAGTTAAGCGATAGGTTGCAGTTTCATCCAACTGATATATTTGACACCTCGAACCTCGCCCCGACGAGAACATCGGGTCCGTATATGGTAATCTCGCAACCTGAGTTAAGTGATATGTTGTAGTTTCATCCAATCTAATATATTTGACACCTAGAACCTCGCGTGGACCAGAACATAGAGTATATATATGGTAATCTTGCAACCTGAGTTAAGTGATAGGTTGCAGTTTCATCCAATCTGATATATTTGATACCTCGAACCTCGCGGACCAGAACATCGGGTCTGTATATGGTAATCTTGCAACCTGAGTCAAGTGATAGGTTGCAGTTTCATCCAATCTGATATATTTGACACCTCAAACCTCGCTCGGAAGAGAACATCGGGTTAGTATATGGTAATCTTGCAACCTGAGTTATGTGAAAGGTTGCAGTTTCATAGAATCTGAAATATTTGACACCTCGAACCTCGCGAGGAAGAGAACATCGGGTTAGTATATGGTAATCTTGCAACCTGAGTTATTTGATAGGTTGAAGTTTCATCCAATCTGAAATATTTGACACCTCGAACCTCGCGAGGACGAGAACATCGCGTCTGTATATGGTAATCTTGAAACCCGAGTTAAGTGATTGGTTGCAGTTTCATCCAATGTGATATATTTGACACCTAGAATCTCGCGAGGACCAGAACATCGGGTTCGTATATGGTAATCTTGTAACCTGAGTTAAGTGATAGGCTGTAGTTTCATCCAATCTGATATATATGACACCTCGAACCTTGCGCGGACCAGAACATCGAGTCTGTATATGGTAATCTTGGAACCTGAGTTAAGTGATAGGTTGGAGTTTCATCCAATCTGATATAATTGACACCTCGAACCTCGCTCGGACGAGAATATCGGGTCTGTATATGGTAATCTTGCAACCTGATTTAAGTGATAGGTTGAAGTTTCATCCAATCTGATATATTTGGCACCTAGAACCTCGCTCGGACGAGAACATTGGGTCGTTATATGGAAATCTTGCAACCTGAGTTAAGTGATAGGTTGCAGTTTCATCCAATGTGATATATTTGACACCTCGAACCTCGCTCGGACGAGAGCGTCAGGTATGTATATGGTAATCTTGCAACCTGAGTTAAGTGATAGATTGCAGTTTCATGCAATCTAAAATATTTGACATTTCGAACCTCGCTCGGAGGAGAACATCGGGTCTGTATATGGTAATCTTGTAACCTGAGTTAAGTGATAGGTTGTAGTTTTATCCAATCTGATATATTTGACACCTCGAACCTCGCTCGGACGATAACATCGGGTATGTATATGGTAATCTTGCAACATGAGTTAAGTGATAGGTTGCAGTTTCATCCATTCTGATATATTTGACACCTCGAACCTTGCGCGGACCAGAACATCGAGTCTGTATATGGTAATCTTCCAACCTGAGTTAAGTGATAGGTTGCAGTTTCATCCAATCTGATATATTTGACACCTCGAATCTCGCTCGGACGAGAACATCGGGTCTGTATATGGTAATATTGTAACCTGAGTTAAGCGATAGGTTGCAGTTTCATCCAATCTGATATATTTGACACCTCGAACCTCGCCCCGACGAGAACATCGGGTCCGTATATGGTAATCTTGCAACCTGAGTTAAGTGATAGGTTGCTGTTTCTTCCAATCTGATATATTTGACACCTCGAACCTCGCCTCGACGAGAACATCGGGTCTTTATATGGTAATCTTGCAACCTGAGTTAAGTGATAGTTTGCAGTTTCACCCACTCTGATATATTTAACACCTCGAACCTCGCTCGGACGAGAACATCGGGTCTGAATATGGTAATCTTACAACCTGAGTTAAGTGATAGGTTGCAGGTTCATCCAATCGATATATTTGACACCTAGAACCTCGCGCGGACCAGGACATCGGGTCTGTATATGGTAATCTCGCAACCTAAGTTAAGTGATAGGTTGCAGTTTCATCCAATCTAATATATTTGACACCTAGAACCTCGCGTGGACCAGAACATCGAGTCTGTATATGGTAATCTTGCAACCTGAGTTAAGTGATAGGTTGCAGTTTCATCCAATCTGATATATTTGACACCTCGAACCTCGCGGACCAGAACATCGGGTCTGTATATGGTAATCTTGCAACCTGAATTAAGTGATAGGTTGCAGTTTCATCCAATCTGATATATTTCACACCTCGAACCTCGCCCCGACGAGAACATAGGGTCTGTATATGGTAATCTTGCAGCCTGAGTTAAGGGATATGTTGCAGTTTCATCCAATCTGATATATTTGACACCTCAAACCTCGCTCGGACGAGAACATCGGGTCTGTATATGGTAATCTTGTAACCTGAGTTAAGCGATAGGTTGCAGTTTCATCCAATCTGATATATTTCACACTTCGAACCTCGCTTGGATGAGAACATCGGGTATGTATATGGTAATCTTGAAAAAAAGTTAAGTGATAGGTTTCAGTTTCATTGAATCTGATATATTTGACAACTCGAACCTCGTTCGGACGAGAACATCGGGTCTGTATATGGTAATCTTGCAACCTGATTTAAATGATAGGTTGCAGTTTCATCCAATCTGATATATTTGACACCTCGAACCTCGCTCGGACGAGAACATTGGGTTTGTATATGGAAATCTTGTTACCTGAGTTAAGTGATAGGTTGAAGTTTCATCCAATGTGATATATTTGACACCTCGAACCTCGCTCGGACGAGAGCGTCGGGTCTGTATATGATAATCTTGCAACCTGAGTTAAGTGCTAGATTGCAGTTTCATCCAATCTGAAATATTTGACATTTCGAACCTCAATCGGAGGAGAACATCGGGTCTGTATATGGTAATCTTGTAACCTGAGTTAAGCGATAGGTTGCAGTTTCCTCCATTCTGATATATTTGACACCTCGAACCTTGCGCGGACCAGAACATCGAGTCTGTATATGGTAATGTTCCAACCTGAGTTAAGTGATAGGTTCCAGTTTCATCCAATCTGATATATTTTACACCTCGAATCTCGCTCGGACGAGAACATCGGGTCTGTATATGGTAATATTGTAACCTGAGTTAAGCGATAGGTTGCAGTTTCATCCAATCTGATATATTTGACACCTCGAACCTCGCCCCGACGAGAATATCGGGTCCGTATATGGTAATCTTGCTACCTGAGTTAAGTGATAGGTTGCAGGTTCATCCAATCGATATATTTGACACCTAGAACCTCGCGCGGACCAGAACATCGGGTCTGTATATGGTAATCTCGCAACCTGAGTTAAGTGATAGGTTGCAGTTTCATCCAATCTAATATATTTGACACCTGGAACCTCGCGTGGACCAGAACATCGAGTCTGTATATGGTAATCTTGCAACCTGAGTTAAGTGATAGGTTGCAGT
>NC_039358.1:32378636-32433494 GCF_003573695.1 Papaver somniferum | reverse complement strand
ATATATTTGACAACTCGAACCTCGTTCGGACGAGAACATCGGGTCTGTATATGGTAATCTTGTAACCTGAGTTAAGCAATAGGTTGCAGTTTCATCCAATCTGATATATTTGACACCTCGAACCTCGGTCGGACGAGAACATCGGGTCTGTGTATTGTAATCTTGCTACCTGAGTTAAGTGATAGGTTGCAGGTTCATCCAATCGATATATTTGACACCTAGAACCTCGCGCGGACCAGAACATCGGGTCTGTATATGGTAATCTCGCAACCTGAGTTAAGTGATAGGTTGCAGTTTCATCCAATCTAATATATTTGACACCTGGAACCTCGCGTGGACCAGAACATCGAGTCTGTATATGGTAATCTTGCAACCTGAGTTAAGTGATAGGTTGCAGTATCATCCAATCTGATATATTTGACACCTCGAACCTCGCCCCGACGAGAACATCGGGTCTGTATATGGTAATCTTGCATCCTGAGTTAAGGGATATGTTGCAGTTTCATCCAATCTGATATATTTGACACCTCGAACCTCGCTCGGACGAGAACATCGGGTCTGTATATGGTAATCTTGTAACCTGAGTTAAGCGATAGGTTGCAGTTTCATCCAATCTGATATATTTGACACTTCGAACCTCGCTTGGATGAGAACATCGGGTATGTATATGGTAATCTTGCAACCTGAGTTAAGTGATAGGTTGCAGTTTCATGGAATCTGATATATTTGACAACTCGAACCTCGTTCGGACGAGAACATCGGGTCTGTATATGGTAATCTTGTAACCTGAGTTAAGCAATAGGTTGCAGTTTCATCCAATCTGATATATTTGACACCTCGAACCTCGGTCGGACGAGAACATCGGGTCTGTGTATTGTAATCTTGCAACCAGAGTTAAGTGATAGGTTGCAGTTTCATACAATCTGATATATTTGACACCTAGAACCTCGCGCGGACCAGAACATAGGGTCTGTATATGGTAACCTTGCAACCTGAGTTAAGTGATAGGTTGCAGTTTCATCCAATTTGATATATTTGACACCTCGAACCTCTCCCCGACGAGAACATCGGGTCTTTATATGGTAATCTTGCAACCTGAGTTAAGTGATAGGTTGCAATTTCATCCAATCTGATATATTTGACACCTCGAACCTCGCTCGGACGAGAACATCGGGTCTGTATATGGTAATCATGTAACCTGAGTTAAGTGATAGGTTGTAGTTTCATCCAATCTGATATATTTGACACCTCCAACCTCGCTCAGACGAGAACATCGGGTCTGTATATGTTAATCTTTCAACCTGAGTTAAGTGATTAGGTTGCAGTTTCATACAATCTGATATATTTGACATCTCGAACCTCGCTCGGACGAGAACATCGGGTAAGTATATGGTAATCTTGCAACCTGAGTTAAGTGATAGGTTGCAGTTTCATCCAATCTGATATATTTGACACCTCGAACCTCGCCCCGACGAGAACATCGGGTCTGTATATGGTAATCTTGCAACCTGAGTTAAGTGATAGGTTTCAGTTTCATCCAATATGATATATTTGACACCTAGAACCTCGCGCGTACCATAACATCGAGTCTGTATATGGTAATCTTGCAACCTGAGTTAAGTGATAGGTTGCAGTTTCATCCAATCTGATATATTTGACTCCTCGAACCTCGCCCCAACGAGAACATCGGGTCTGTATATGGAAATCTTGCAACCTGAGTTAAGTGATAGGTTGCAGTTTCATCCAATCTGATATATTTGACACCTCGAACCTCGCTCGGACGAGAACATCGGGTTAGTATATGGTAATCTTGCAACCTGAGTTATGTGATAGGTTGCAGTTTCATCCAATCTGAAATATTTGACACCTCGAACCTCGCGAGGACGAGAACATCGCGTCTATATATGGTAATCTTGAAACCCGAGTTAAGTGATAGGTTGCAGTTTCATCTAATGTGATATATTTGACACCTAGAACCTCGCGAGGTCCAGAACATCGATTTGTATATGGTAATCTTGTAACCTGTGAAAAGTGATAGGTTGCAGTTTCATCCAATAGGATATATTTGACACCTCGAACCTTGCGCGGACCAGAACATCGGGTCTTTATATGGTAATATTACAACTTGAGTTAAATGATAGGTTGGAGTTTCATCCGATCTGATATATTTGATACCTCGAACCTCGCTCGGACGAGAAAATCGGGTCTGTATATGGTAATCTTGCAACCTGATTTAAGTGATAGGTTGCAGTTTCATCCAATCTGATATATTTCACACCTCGAACCTTGCGCGGACCCTAACATCGGGTCTGTATTTGGTAATCTTGCAACCTGAGTTAAGTGATAGGTTGCAGTTTCATCCAATCTGATATATTTGACACCTCGAACTTCCGCTTGACGAGAACATCGGGTCTGTATATGGTACTCCTGCAACCTTAGTTAAGTGATAGGTTTCAGTGTCATCCAATCTGATATATTTGACACCTCGAACCTCGCTCGGACGAGAACATGGGGTCTGTATATGGTAATCTTGCAACTTGAGTTAAGTGATAGGTTGTAGTTTCATCCAATCTGATATATTTGACACCTCGAACCTTGCTCGGACGAGAACATTGGGTATGTATATGGTAATCTTCCAACCTGAGTTAAGTGATAAGTTGTAGTTTCATCCAATCTGATATATTTAATACCTCGAACCTCGCCCCGACGAGAAAATCGGGTCTGTATATGGTAATCTTGCAACATGAGTTAAGTGATGGGTTTCAGTTTCATCCAATCTGATATATTTGACACCTCGAACCTTGCGCGGACCAGAACATCGGCTCTGTATATGATAATCTTGCAATCTGAGTTAAGTGATAGGTTGCCGTTTCATCTAATCTGATATATTTGATACCTCGAACCTCGCGCCGACGAGAACATCGGGTCTGTATATGGTAAACTTACAAACTGTGTTAAGTGATAGGTTGAAGTTTCATCCAATCTGATATATTTGACACCTCGAACCTCGCTCGGACGATAACATCGGGTCTGTATATGGTAATCTTGCAACCTGAGTTAGGTGATAGGTTGCAGTTTCATTTAATATGATATATTTGACACCTCGAACCTCACCCTGACGAGAACGTCGGGTCTGTATATGGTAATATTACAACCTGAGTAAAGTGATAGGTTGCAGTTTCATCCAATCTGATATATTTGACACCTCGAACCTCGCTCGGACGAGAATATCGGGTCTGTATATGGTAATCTTGTAACCTGAGTTAAGCGATAGGTTGTAGTTTCGTCCAATCTGATATATTTGACACCTCGAACCTCGCTCGGACGAGAACATCGGGTCTGTATATGGTAATCTTGCAACCTGAGTTAAGTGATAGGTTGCAGTTTCATCAAATCTGATATATTTCACACCTCGAACCTCGCCCCGACGAGAACATCGGGTTTGTATATGGTAATCTTGTAAACTTAGATAAGTGATAGGTTGCAGTTTCATCCAATCTGATATATTTGACACCCTGAACCTTTCTCGGACGAGAACATCGGGTCTATATATGGTAATCTTGCAACCTGAGTTAAGTGATAGGTTGTAGTTTCATCCAATCTGATATATTTGACACATCGAACCTTATGCGGACCAGAACATCGGGTCTGTATATGATAATCTTGCAATATGAGTTAAGTGATAGTTTGCAGTTTCATCCAATCTAATATATTTGACACATCAAATTTCCCCGAAGAGAACATCGGGTCTGTATATGGTAATCTTGCAACCTGAGTTAAGTGATAGGTTGCAGTTTCATCATATTTGATATATTTGACACCTCGAACCTCCCCCTGACGAGAACATCGGGTCTGTATATGGTACTCTTGCAACTGAGTTTGTGATAGGTTGCAGTTTCATCCAATCTGATATATTTGACTTCTCGAACCTCGCCCCGACGAGAACATCGGGTCTGTATATGATAATATTGCAACCTGAGTTAAGTGAAAGGTTGCAGGTTCATCCAATCGATATATTTGACACCTAGAACCTCGCGGGGACCAGAATATCGGGTCTGTATATGGTAATCTCGCAACCTGAGTTAAGTGATAGGTTGCAGTTTCATCCAATCTAATATATTTTACACCTATAACCTCGCGTGGACCAGAACATCGAGTCTGTATATGGTAATCTTGCAACCTGTGTTAAGTGATAGGATGTAGTTTCATCCAATCTGATATATTTGACACCTCGAACCTCGCGGACCAGAACATCGGGTCTGTATATGGTAATCTTGCAACCTGAGTTAAGCGATAGGTTGCAGTTTCATCCAATCTGATATATTTCACACCTCGAACCTCGCCCGACGAGAACATCGGGCCTGTATATGGTAATCTTGAATCCTGAGTTAAGGGATATGTTGCAGTTTCATCCAAACTGATATATTTGACACCTCGAACCTCGCTCGGACGAGAACATCGGGTTTGTATATGGTAATCTTGTAACCTGAATTCAGCGATAGGTTGCAGTTTCATCCAATCTGATATATTTGACACTTCGAACCTCGCTTAGATGAGAACATCGAGTATGTATATGGTAATCTTGCAACCTGAGTTAAGTGATAGGTTGCAGTTTCATTGAATCTGATATATTTGACAACTCGAACCTCGTTCGGACGAGAACATCGGGTCTGTATATGGTAATCTTGTAACCTGAGTTAAGCGATAGGTTGCAGTTTCATCCAATCTGATATATTTGACACCTCGAACCTCGGTCGGACGAGAACATCGGGTTTGTGTCTTGTAATCTTGCAACCAGAGTTAAGTGATAGGTTGCAGTTTCATACAATCTGATATATTTGACACCTAGAAACTCGCGCGGACCAGAACATAGGGTCTGTATATGGTAATCTTGCAACCTGAGTTAAGTGATAGATTGCAGTTTCATCCAATTTGATATATTTGACACCTCTAACCTCTCCCCGACGAGAACATCGGGTCTTTATATGGTAATCTTGCAACCTGAGTTAAGTGACAGGTTGCAGTTTCATCCCATCTGATATATTTGACACCTCGAACCTCGCTCGGACGAGAATATCGGGTCTGTATATGGTAATCATGTAACCTGAGTTAAGTGATAGGTTGCAGTTTCATCCAATCTGATATATTTGACACCTCGAACCTCGCTTGTACGAGAACATCGGGTCTGTATATGTTAATATTGCAACCTGAGTTAAGTGATTAGGTTGCAGTTTCATCCAATCTGATATATTTGACACCTCGAACCTCGCTCGGACGAGAACATCGGGTAAGTATATGGTAATCTTGCAACCTGAGTTAAGTGATAGGTTGTTGTTTCATCCAATATGATATATTTGACACCTCGAACCTCGCCCCGACGAGAACATCGGGTCTGTATATGGTAATCTTGCAACCTGAGTTAAGTGATAGGTTTCAGTTTCATCCAATATGATATATTTGACACCTAGAACCTCGCGCGTACCATAACATCAAGTCTGTATATGGTAATCTTGCAACCTGAGTTAAGTGATAGGTTGCAGTTTCATCCAATCTGATATATTTGACTCCTCGAACCTCGCCCCGACGAGAACATCGGGTCTGTATATGGTAATCTTGCAACCTGAGTTAAGTGATAGGTTGAAGTTTCATCCAATCTGATATATTTGACACCTCGAACCTCGCTCGGACGAGAAAATCGGGTTAGTATATGGTAATCTTGCAACCTGAGTTATGTGATAGGTTGCAGTTTCATCCAATCTAAAATATTTGACACCTCGAACCTCGCGAGGACGAGCACATCGCGTCTGTATATGGTAATCTTGAAACCCGAGTTAAGTGATAGGTTGCAGTTTCATCCAATGTGATATATTTGACACCTAGAACCTCGCGAGGACCAGAACATCGGGTTTGTATATGGTAATCTTGTAACCTGAGATAAGTGATAGGTTGCAGTTTCATCGAATATGATATATTTGACACCTCGAACCTTGCGCGGATCAGAACATCGGGTCTTTATATGGTAATCTTGCAACTTGAGTTAAATGATAGGTTGGAGTTTCATCCAATCTGATATATTTAACACCTCAAACCTCGCTCGGACGAGAATATCGGGTCTGTATATGGTAATCTTTAAACCTGATTTAAGTGATAGGTTGCAGTCTCATCCAATCTTATATATTTGACACCTCAAACCTTACGCGGACCCGAACATCGGGTCTGTATTTGGCAATCTTGCAACCTGAGTTAAGTGATAGGTTGCAGTTTCATCCAATCTGATATATTTGACACCTCGAACCTCCGCTCGACGAGTACATCGGGTCTGTATATGGTACTCCTGCAACCTTAGTTAAGTGATAAGTTGCAGTTTCATCCAATATGATATATTTGACACCTCGAACCTCGCTCGGACGATAACATCGGGTATGTATATGGTAATCTTGCAACCTGAGTTAAGTGATAGGTTGTAGTTTCATTCAATCTGATATATTTGACACCTCGAACCTTGCTTGGACGAGAACATCGGGTCTGTATATGGTAATCTTCCAACCTGAGTTAAGTGATAGGTTGTAGTTTCATCCAATCTGATATATTTAACACCTCGAACCTCGCCCCGACGAGCACATCGGGTCTGTATATGGTAATCTTGCATCCTGAGTTAAGGGATATGTTTCAGTTTCATCCAATCTGATATATTAGACACCTCGAATCTCGCCCAGACGAGAACATCGGGTCTGTATATGGTAATCTTGCAACCTGAGTTAAGTGATAGGTTGCAGTTTCATCCAATCAGATATATTTGACACCTCGAACCTCGCGGACCAGAACATCGGGTCTGTATATGGTAGTCTTGCAACCTGAGTTAAGTGATATGTTGCAGTTTCATCCAATCTGATATATTTCACACCTCGAACCTCGCCCCGACGAGAACATCGGGTCTTTATATGGTAATCTTGCAACTTGAGTTAAATGATAGGTTGGAGTTTCATCCAATCTGATATATTTGACACCTCGAACCTCGCTCGGACGAGTACATCGGGTCTGTATATGGTAATCTTGCAACCTGATTCAATTGATAGGTTGCAGTTTCATCCAATCTGATATATTTGACACCTCGAACCTCCGCTCGACGAGAACATCGGGTCTGTATATGGTACTCCTGCAACCTTAGTTAAGTGATAAGTTGCAGTTTCATCCAATCTGATATATTTGACACCTCGAACCTCGCTCGGACGAGAATATCGGGTCTCTATATGGTAATCTTGCAACCTGAGTTAAGTGATAGGTTATAGTTTCATCCAATCTGATATATTTGACACCTCGAACCTTGCTCGGACGAGAACATCGGGTCTGTATATGGAATCTTCCAACCTGAGTTAAGTGATAGGTTGTAGTTTCATCCAATCTGATATATTTAGTACCTCGAACCTAGCCCCGACGAGAACATCGGGTCTGTATATGGTAATCTTGCAACCTGAGTTAAGTGATAGGTTGCAGTTTCATCTAATCTGATATATTTGATACCTCGAACCTCGCCCCGACGAAAATATCGGGTCTGTATATGGTAATCTTGCAAACTGAGTTAAGTGATAGGTTACAGTTTCATCCAATCTGATATATTTGACACCTCGAACCTCGCTCGGACAATAACATCGGGTCTGTATCTGGTAATCTTGCAACCTGAGTTAGGTGATAGGTTGCAGTTTCATTCAATCTGATATATTTGACACCTCGAACCTTGCCTTGACGAGAACGTCGGGTTTGTATATGGTAATCTTACAACCTGAGTTAAGTGATAGGTTGCAGTTTCATCCAATCTGATATATTTGACACCTCGAAACTCGCTCGGACGAGAACATCGGATCTGTATATGGTAATCTTGAAACATGAGTTAAGTGATAGGTTGCAGTTTCATCCAATCTGATATATTTGACACCTCGAACCTCGCTCGGATGAGAACATCGGGTCAGTATATGGTAATCTTACAACCTGAGTTAAGTGATAGGTTGCAGTTTCATCCAATCTGATATATTTGACACCTCGAACCTCGCTCGGGCGAGAACATCAGGTCTATATTTTGTAATCTTCTAACCTGAATTAAGTGATAGGTTGCAGTTTCATCCAATCTGATATATTTGACACCTCGAACCACGCCCCGACGAGAACATCAGGTCTGTATATGGTAATCTTGCAACCTGAGATAAGTGATAGGTTGCAGTTTCATCCAATCTGATATATTTGACAACTCGAACCTTGCTCGGACGAGAACATCGGGTCTGTATATAGTAATCTTGCAACCAGAGTTAAGAGATAGGTTGCAGTTTCATCCAATCTGATATATTTGACACCTCGAACCTTGCGCGGACAAGAACATCGGGTCTGTATATGATAATCTTGTAATCTGATTTAAGTGATAGGTTGCAGTTTCATCCAATCTGATATATTGGACTCCTCGAACCTCGCTCGGACGAGAACATCGGGTTTGTATATGGTAATCTTGCAACCTGAGTTAAGTGATAGGTTCCAGTTTCATCCAATCTAATATATATTTGACACCTCGAACCTCGCTCGGACGAGAACATAAGGTCTGTATATGGTAATATTGCAACCTGATTTAAGTGATAGGTCGCAGTTTCATCCAATCTGATATATTTGACACCTCGAACCTCCGCTCGACGATTACATCGGGTCTGTATATGGTACTCCTGCAACCTTAGTTAAGTGATAAGTTGCAGTTTCATCCAATATGATATATTTGACACCTCGAACCTCGCTCGGACGATAACATCGGGTATGTATATGGTAATCTTGCAACCTGAGTTAAGTGATAGGTTGTAGTTTCATTCAATCTGATATATTTGACACCTCGAACCTTGCTTGGACGAGAACATCGGGTCTGTATATGGTAATCTTCCAACCTGAGTTAAGTGATAGGTTGTAGTTTCATCCAATCTGATATATTTAACACCTCGAACCTCGCCCCGACGAGCACATCGGGTCTGTATATGGTAATCTTGCATCCTGAGTTAAGGGATATGTTTCAGTTTCATCCAATCTGATATATTAGACACCTCGAATCTCGCCCAGACGAGAACATCGGGTCTGTATATGGTAATCTTGCAACCTGAGTTAAGTGATAGGTTGCAGTTTCATCCAATCAGATATATTTGACACCTCGAACCTCGCGGACCAGAACATCGGGTCTGTATATGGTAGTCTTGCAACCTGAGTTAAGTGATATGTTGCAGTTTCATCCAATCTGATATATTTCACACCTCGAACCTCGCCCCGACGAGAACATCGGGTCTGTATATGGTAATCTAGCAGCCTGAGTTAAGGGATATGTTGCAGTTTCATCCAATCTGATATATTTGACACCTCGAACCTCGCTCGGACGAGAACATCGGGTCTGTATATGGCAATCTTGTAACCTGAGTTAAGCGATAGGTTGCAGTTTCATCCAATCTGATATATTTGACACTTCGAACCTCGCTTGGATGAGAACATCGGGTATGTATTTGGTAATCTTGCACCCTGAGTTAAGTGATAGGTTGCAGTTTCATTGAATCTGATATATTTGACAACTCGAAACTTGTTCGGACGAGAACATCGGGTCTGTATATGGTAATCTTGTAACCTGAGTTAAGCGATAGGTTGCGGTATCATCCAATATGATATATTTGACACTTAGAACCTCGCGCGGACCACAACATAGGGTCTTTATATGGTAATCTTGCAACCTGAGTTAAGGTATAGGTTGCAGTTTCATCCAATTTGATATATTTGACACCTCTAACCTCTCCCCGACGAGAACATCGGGTCTTTATATGGTAATCTTGCACCCTGAGTTAAGTGATAGGTTGCAGTTTCATCCAATCTGATATATTTGACACCTCGAACATCGCTTGGACGAGAACATCGGGTCTGTATATGGTAATCATGTAACCTGAGTTAAGTGATAGGTTGCAGTTTCATCCAATCTGATATATTTGACACCTCGAACCTCGCTCGGACGAGATCATCGAGTCTGTATATGTTAATCTTGCAACCTGAGTTAAGTGATTCGGTTGCAGTTTCATCCAATGTGATATATTTGACACCTCGAACCTCGCTCGGACGAGAACATCGGGTAAGTATATGGTAATCTTGCAACCTGAGTTAAGTGATAGGTTGCAGTTTCATCCAATATGATATATTTGACACCTCGAACCTCGGTCGGACGAGAATATCGGGTCTGTGTATTGTAATCTTGCAACCAGAATTAAGTGATAGGTTGCAGTTTCATACAATCTTATATATTTGACACCTAGAACCTCGCGCGGACCAGAACATAGGGTCTTTATATGGTAATCTTTCAACCTGAGTTAAGTGATAGGTTTCAGTTTCATCCAATTTGATATATTTGACACCTCTAAACTCTCCCCGACGAGAACATCGGGTCTTTATATGGTAATCTTGCAACCTGAGTTAAGTGATAGGTTGCAGTTTCATCCAATCTGATATATTTGACACCTCGAACCTCGCTCGGACGAGTACATCGGGTCTGTATATGTTAATCTTGCAACCTGAGTTAAGTGATAGGTTGCAGTTTCATCCAATCTGATATATTTGACACCTCGAACCTCGCACCGACGAGAACATCGGGTCTGTATATGGTAATCTTGCAACCTGAGTTAAGTGATAGGTTTCAGTTTCATCCAATCTGATATATTTGACACCTAGAACCTCGCGCGTACCAGAACATCGAGTCTGTATATGGTAATCTTTCAACCTGAGTTAAGTGATAGTTTGCAGTTTCATCTTATCTGATATATTTGACACCTCGAACCTCGATCGGACGAGAACATCGGGTTAGTATATGGTAATCTTGCAACCTGATTTAAGTGATAGGTCGCAGTTTCATCCAATCTGAAATATTTGACACCTCGAACCTCGCGAGGACGAGAACATTGCGTCTGTATATGGTAATCTTGAAACCCGAGTTAAGTGATAGGTTGCAGTTTCATCCAATGTGATATATTTGACATCTAGTACCTCGCGAGGACCAAAACATCGGGTTTGTATATGGTAATCTTGTAACCTGAGATAAGTGATGGGTTTCAGTTTCATCCAATATGATATATTTGACACCTCGAACCTTGCGCGGACCAGAACATCGGGTCTTTATATGGTAATCTTGCAACTTGAGTTAAATGATAGGTTGGAGTTTCATCCAATCTGATATATTTGACACTTCGAACCTCGCTCGGACGAGTACATCGGGTCTGTATATGGTAATCTTGCAACCTGATTCAATTGATAGGTTGCAGTTTCATCCAATCTGATATATTTGACACCTCGAACCTCCGCTCGACGAGAACATCGGGTCTGTATATGGTACTCCTGCAACCTTAGTTAAGTGATAAGTTGCAGTTTCATCCAATCTGATATATTTGACACCTCGAACCTCGCTCGGACGAGAATATCGGGTCTCTATATGGTAATCTTGCAACCTGAGTTAAGTGATAGGTTATAGTTTCATCCAATCTGATATATTTGACACCTTGAACCTTGCTCGGACGAGAACATCGGGTCTGTATATGGAATCTTCCAACCTGAGTTAAGTGATAGGTTGTAGTTTCATCCAATCTGATATATTTAATACCTCGAACCTAGCCCCGACGAGAACATCGGGTCTGTATATGGTAATCTTGCAACCTGAGTTAAGTGATAGGTTGCAGTTTCATCTAATCTGATATATTTGACACCTCGAACCTTGCCTTGACGAGAACGTCGGGTTTGTATATGGTAATCTTACAACCTGAGTTAAGTGATAGGTTGCAGTTTCATCCAATCTGATAAATTTGACACCTCGAAACTCGCTCGGACGAGAACATCGGATCTGTATATGGTAATCTTGAAACATGAGTTAAGTGATAGGTTGCAGTTTCATCCAATCTGATATATTTGACACCTCGAACCTCGCTCGGATGAGAACATCGGGTCTGTATATGGTAATCTTACAACCTGAGTTAAGTGATAGGTTGCAGTTTCATCCAATCTGATATATTTGACACCTCGAACCTCGCTCGGGCGAGAACATCGGGTCTATATTTTGTAATCTTCTAACCTGAATTAAGTGATAGGTTGCAGTTTCATCCAATCTGATATATTTGACACCTCGAACCACGCCCCGACGAGAACATCAGGTCTGTATATGGTAATCTTGCAACCTGAGATAAGTGATAGGTTGCAGTTTCATCCAATCTGATATATTTGACAACTCGAACCTTGCTCGGACGAGAACATCGGGTCTGTATATAGTAATCTTGCAACCAGAGTTAAGAGATAGGTTGCAGTTTCATCCAATCTGATATATTTGACACCTCGAACCTTGCGCGGACAAGAACATCGGGTCTGTATATGATAATCTTGTAATCTGATTTAAGTGATAGGTTGCAGTTTCATCCAATCTGATATATTGGACTCCTCGAACCTCGCTCGGACGAGAACATCGGGTTTGTATATGGTAATCTTGCAACCTGAGTTAAGTGATAGGTTCCAGTTTCATCCAATCTAATATATATTTGACACCTCGAACCTCGCTCGGACGAGAACATAAGGTCTGTATATGGTAATCTTGCAACCTGATTTAAGTGATAGGTCGCAGTTTCATCCAATCTGATATATTTGACACCTCGAACCTCGCTCGGACGAGAACATCGGGTCTGTATATTGTAATCTTGCGACCTGAGTTAAGTGATAGATTGCAGTTTCATCCAATATGATATATTTGACACCTCGAACCACTCCCCGACGAGAACATCGGGTATGTATATGGTAATCTTGCAACCTGAGATAATTGATAGGTTGCAGTTTCATACAATCTGATATATTTGACACCTCGAACCTCGCTCGGACGAGAACATCGGGTTTGTATATAGTAATCTTGCAACCTGAGTTAAGTGATAGGTTGCAGTTTCATCCAATATGATATATTTGACACCTCAAACCTTGCGCGGACCAGAACATAGGGTCTGTATATGGTAATCTTGTAACCTGAGTTAAGCGATAGGTTGCAGTTTCATCCAATCTGATATATTGGACACCTCGAACCTCGCTCGGACGAGAACATCGGGTCTGTGTATAGTAATCTTGCAACTTGAGTTAAGTGATAGGTTGCAGTTTCATCCAATCTGATATATTTGACGCCTAGAACCTCGTGCGGACGAGAACATCGGGTCTTTATATGGTAATCTTCCAACCTGAGTTAAGTGATAGGTTGCAGTTTCATCCAATCTGATATATTTGACACCTAGAACCTCTCCCCGACGAGGACATCGGGTCAGTATATGGTAATCTTGCAACCTGAGTTAAGTGATAGGTTGCAGTTTCATCCAATCTGATATATTGGACACCTAGAACCTCGCGCGGACCAGGATATCGGGTATGTATATGGTAATCTTCCAACCTGAGTTAATTGATAGGTTGTTTTTTTTATCCAATCTGATATATTTGACACCTCGAACCTCTCCCCGACGAGAACATCAGGTCTGTATATGGTAATCTTGCAACCTGAGTTAAGTCATAGGTTTACAGTTTCATCCAATATGATATATTTGACACCTCGAACCTGGCTCGGACGAGAACATCGGGTATGTATATGGTAATCTTGCAACCTGATTTAAGTGATAGGTTGCAGTTTCATCCAATCTGATATATTTGACACCTCGAACCTCTCCCGGACGAGAACATTGGGTCTGTATATGGTAATTTTGCAACCTGAGTTAAGTGATAGGTTGCAGTTTCATCCAATCTGATATATTTGACACCTCGAACCTTGCGCGGACAAGAACATCGGTTCTGTTTATGATAATCTTGTAATCTGATTTAAGTGATAGGTTGCAGTTTCATCCAATCTGATATATTGGACTCCTCGAACCTCGCTCGGACGAGAACATCGGGTTTGTATATTGTAATCTTGCAACCTGAGTTAAGTGATAGGTTCCAGTTTCATCCAATCTGATATATTTGACACCTCGAAACTCGCTCGGACGAGAACATAAGGTCTGTATATGGTAATCTTGTAACCTGAGTTAAGCGATAGGTTGCAGTTTCATCCAATCTGATATATTTGATACCTCGAACCTCGCTCGGACGAGAACATCGGGTCTGTGTATGGTAATCTTGCAACCTGAGTTAAGTGATAGGTTGCAGTTTCATCCAATCTGATATATTTGACACCTCGAACCTCTCCACGACGAGGACATCGGGTTTGTATATGGTAATCTTGCAACTTGAGTTAAGTGATAGGTTGCAGTATCATCAAATCTGATATATTTGATATCTCGAACCTCACCCCGACGAGAACATCGGGTCTGTATATGGTAATCTTGCACCCTGAGTTAAGTGATAGGTTGCAGTTTCATTGAATCTGATATATTTGACAACTCGAAACTTGTTCGGACGAGAACATCGGGTCTGTATATTGTAATCTTGTAACCTGAGTTAAGAGATAGGTTGCGGTTTCATCCAATCTGATATATTTGACACCTAGAACCTCGCGCGGACCACAACATAGGGTCTTTATATGGTAATCTTGCAACCTGAGTTAAGGTATAGGTTGCAGTTTTATCCAATTTGATATATTTGACACCTCTAACCTCTCCCCGACGAGAACATCGGGTCTTTATATGGTAATCTTGCACCCTGAGTTAAGTGATAGGTTGCAGTTTCATCCAATCTTATATATTTGACACCTCGAACATCGCTTGGACGAGAACATCGGGTCTATATATGGTAATCATGTAACCTGAGTTAAGTGATAGGTTGCAGTTTCATCCAATCTGATATATTTGACACCTCGAACCTCGCTCGGACGAGATCATCGAGTCTGTATATGTTAATCTTGCAACCTGAGTTAAGTGATTCGGTTGCAGTTTCATCCAATGTGATATATTTGACACGTCGAACCTCGCTCGGACGAGAACATCGGGTAAGTATATGGTAATCTTGCAACCTGAGTTAAGTGATAGGTTGCAGTTTCATCCAATCTGATATATTTGACACCTCGAACCTCGGTCGGACGAGAATATCGGGTCTGTGTATTGTAATCTTGCAACCAGAATTAAGTGATAGGTTGCAGTTTCATACAATCTGATATATTTGACACCTAGAACCTCGCGCGGACCAGAACATAGGGTCTTTATATGGTAATCTTTCAACCTGAGTTAAGTGATAGGTTTCAGTTTCATCCAATTTGATATATTTGACACCTCTAAACTCTCCCCGACGAGAACATCGGGTCTTTATATGGTAATCTTGCAACCTGAGTTAAGTGATAGGTTGCAGTTTCATCCAATCTGATATATTTGACACCTCGAACCTCGCTCGGACGAGTACATCGGGTCTGTATATGTTAATCTTGCAACCTGAGTTAAGTGATAGGTTGCAGTTTCATCCAATCTGATATATTTGACACCTCGAACCTCGCCCCGACGAGAACATCGGGTCTGTATATGGTAATCTTGCAACCTGAGTTAAGTGATAGGTTTCAGTTTCATCCAATCTGATATATTTGACACCTAGAACCTCGGGCGTACCAGAACATCGAGTCTGTATATGGTAATCTTTCAACCTGAGTTAAGTGATAGGTTGCAGTTTCATCCAATCTGATATATTTGACTCCTCGAACCTCGCACCGACGAGAACATCGGATCTGTATATGGTAATCTTGCAACCTGAGTTAAGTGATAGTTTGCAGTTTCATCTTATCTGATATATTTGACACCTCGAACCTCGATCGGACGAGAACATCGGGTTAGTATATGGTAATCTTGCAACCTGATTTAAGTGATAGGTCGCAGTTTCATCCAATCTGAAATATTTGACACCTCGAACCTCGCGAGGACGAGAACATTGCGTCTGTATATGGTAATCTTGAAACCCGAGTTAAGTGATAGGTTGCAGTTTCATCCAATGTGATATATTTGACATCTAGTACCTCGCGAGGACCAGAACATCGGGTTTGTATATGGTAATCTTGTAACCTGAGATAAGTGATGGGTTTCAGTTTCATCCAATATGATATATTTGACACCTCGAACCTTGCACGGACCAGAACATCGGGTCTTTATATGGTAATCTTGCAACTTGAGTTAAATGATAGGTTGGAGTTTCATCCAATCTGATATATTTGACACCTCGAACCTCGCTCGGACGAGTACATCGGGTCTGTATATGGTAATCTTGCAACCTGATTCAATTGATAGGTTGCAGTTTCATCCAATCTGATATATTTGACACCTCGAACCTCCGCTCGACGAGAACATCGGGTCTGTATATGGTACTCCTGCAACCTTAGTTAAGTGATAAGTTGCAGTTTCATCCAATCTGATATATTTGACACCTCGAACCTCGCTCGGACGAGAATATCGGGTCTCTATATGGTAATCTTGCAACCTGAGTTAAGTGATAGGTTATAGTTTCATCCAATCTGATATATTTGACACCTTGAACCTTGCTCGGACGAGAACATCGGGTCTGTATATGGAATCTTCCAACCTGAGTTAAGTGATAGGTTGTAGTTTCATCCAATCTGATATATTTAATACCTCGAACCTAGCCCCGACGAGAACATCGGGTCTGTATATGGTAATCTTGCAACCTGAGTTAAGTGATAGGTTGCAGTTTCATCTAATCTGATATATTTGATACCTCGAACCTCGCCCCGACGAAAATATCGGGTCTGTATATGGTAATCTTGCAAACTGAGTTAAGTGATAGGTTACAGTTTCATCCAATCTGATATATTTGACACCTCGAACCTCGCTCGGACAATAACATCGGGTCTGTATCTGGTAATCTTGCAACCTGAGTTAGGTGATAGGTTGCAGTTTCATTCAATCTGATATATTTGACACCTCGAACCTTGCCTTGACGAGAACGTCGGGTTTGTATATGGTAATCTTACAACCTGAGTTAAGTGATAGGTTGCAGTTTCATCCAATCTGATATATTTGACACCTCGAAACTCGCTCGGACGAGAACATCGGATCTGTATATGGTAATCTTGAAACATGAGTTAAGTGATAGGTTGCAGTTTCATCCAATCTGATATATTTGACACCTCGAACCTCGCTCGGATGAGAACATCGGGTCAGTATATGGTAATCTTACAACCTGAGTTAAGTGATAGGTTGCAGTTTCATCCAATCTGATATATTTGACACCTCGAACCTCGCTCGGGCGAGAACATCAGGTCTATATTTTGTAATCTTCTAACCTGAATTAAGTGATAGGTTGCAGTTTCATCCAATCTGATATATTTGACACCTCGAACCACGCCCCGACGAGAACATCAGGTCTGTATATGGTAATCTTGCAACCTGAGATAAGTGATAGGTTGCAGTTTCATCAAATCTGATATATTTGACAACTCGAACCTCGCTCGGACGAGAACATCGGGTATGTATATAGTAATCTTGCAACCAGAGTTAAGAGATAGGTTGCAGTTTCATCCAATCTGATATATTTGACACCTCGAACCTTGCGCGGACAAGAACATCGGGTCTGTATATGATAATCTTGTAATCTGATTTAAGTGATAGGTTGCAGTTTCATCCAATCTGATATATTGGACTCCTCGAACCTCGCTCGGACAATAACATCGGGTTTGTATATGGTAATCTTGCAACCTGAGTTAAGTGATAGGTTCCAGTTTCATCCAATCTAATATATATTTGACACCTCGAACCTCGCTCGGACGAGAACATAAGGTCTGTATATGGTAATCTTGCAACCTGATTTAAGTGATAGGTCGCAGTTTCATCCAATCTGATATATTTGACACCTCGAACCTCGCTCGGACGAGAACATCGGGTCTGTATATGGTAATCTTGCGACCTGAGTTAAGTGATAGATTGCAGTTTCATCCAATATGATATATTTGACACCTCGAACCACTCCCCGACGAGAACATCGGGTATGTATATGGTAATCTTGCAACCTGAGATAATTGATAGGTTGCAGTTTCATCCAATCTGATATATTTGACACCTCGAACCTCGCTCGGACGAGAACATCGGGTCTGTATATAGTAATCTTGCAACCTGAGTTAAGTGATAGGTTGCAGTTTCATCCAATATGATATATTTGACACCTCAAACCTTGCGCGGACCAGAACATCGGGTTTGTATATGATAATATTGTAATCTGAGTTAAGTGATAGGTTGTCGTTTCATCCAATCTGATATATTTGACTCCTCGAACCTCGCTTGGACGAGAACATCGGGTTTGTATATAGTAATCTTACAACCTGAGTTAAGTGATAGGTTGCAGTTTCATCCAATCTGATATATTTGACACCTCGAACCTCGCTCGGACGAGAACATAGGGTCTGTATATGGTAATCTTGTAACCTGAGTTAAGCGATAGGTTGCAGTTTCATCCAATCTGATATATTGGACACCTCGAACCTCGCTCGGACGAGAACATCGGGTCTGTGTATAGTAATCTTGCAACTTGAGTTAAGTGATAGGTTGCAGTTTCATCCAATCTGATATATTTGACGCCTAGAACCTCGTGCGGACGAGAACATCGGGTCTTTATATGGTAATCTTCCAACCTGAGTTAAGTGATAGGTTGCAGTTTCATCCAATCTGATATATTTGACACCTAGAACCTCTCCCCGACGAGGACATCGGGTCAGTATATGGTAATCTTGCAACCTGAGTTAAGTGATAGGTTGCAGTTTCATCCAATCTGATATATTGGACACCTAGAACCTCGCGCGGACCAGGATATCGGGTATGTATATGGTAATCTTCCAACCTGAGTTAATTGATAGGTTGTTTTTTTTATCCAATCTGATATATTTGACACCTCGAACCTCTCCCCGACGAGAACATCAGGTCTGTATATGGTAATCTTGCAACCTGAGTTAAGTCATAGGTTTACAGTTTCATCCAATATGATATATTTGACACCTCGAACCTGGATCGGACGAGAACATCGGGTATGTATATGGTAATCTTGCAACCTGATTTAAGTGATAGGTGTCAGTTTCATCCAATCTGATATATTTGACACCTCGAACCTCTCCCGGACGAGAACATTGGGTCTGTATATGGTAATCTTGCAACCTGAGTTAAGTGATAGGTTGCAGTTTCATCCAATCTGATATATTTGACACCTCGAACCTTGCGCGGACAAGAACATCGGTTCTGTTTATGATAATCTTGTAATCTGATTTAAGTGATAGGTTGCAGTTTCATCCAATCTGATATATTGGACTCCTCGAACCTCGCTCGGACGAGAACATCGGGTTTGTATATGGTAATCTTGCAACCTGAGTTAAGTGATAGGTTCCAGTTTCATCCAATCTGATATATTTGACACCTCGAAACTCGCTCGGACGAGAACATAAGGTCTGTATATGGTAATCTTGTAACCTGAGTTAAGCGATAGGTTGCAGTTTCATCCAATCTGATATATTTGATACCTCGAACCTCGCTCGGACGAGAACATCGGGTCTGTGTATGGTAATCTTGCAACCTGAGTTAAGTGATAGGTTGCAGTTTCATCCAATCTGATATATTTGACACCTCGAACCTCTCCACGACGAGGACATCGGGTTTGTATATGGTAATCTTGCAACTTGAGTTAAGTGATAGGTTGCAGTATCATCAAATCTGATATATTTGATATCTCGAACCTCACCCCGACGAGAACATCGGGTCTGTATATGGTAATCTTGCACCCTGAGTTAAGTGATAGGTTGCAGTTTCATTGAATCTGATATATTTGACAACTCGAAACTTGTTCGGACGAGAACATCGGGTCTGTATATTGTAATCTTGTAACCTGAGTTAAGAGATAGGTTGCGGTTTCATCCAATCTGATATATTTGACACCTAGAACCTCGCGCGGACCACAACATAGGGTCTTTATATGGTAATCTTGCAACCTGAGTTAAGGTATAGGTTGCAGTTTTATCCAATTTGATATATTTGACACCTCTAACCTCTCCCCGACGAGAACATCGGGTCTTTATATGGTAATCTTGCACCCTGAGTTAAGTGATAGGTTGCAGTTTCATCCAATCTTATATATTTGACACCTCGAACATCGCTTGGACGAGAACATCGGGTCTATATATGGTAATCATGTAACCTGAGTTAAGTGATAGGTTGCAGTTTCATCCAATCTGATATATTTGACACCTCGAACCTCGCTCGGACGAGATCATCGAGTCTGTATATGTTAATCTTGCAACCTGAGTTAAGTGATTCGGTTGCAGTTTCATCCAATGTGATATATTTGACACGTCGAACCTCGCTCGGACGAGAACATCGGGTAAGTATATGGTAATCTTGCAACCTGAGTTAAGTGATAGGTTGCAGTTTCATCCAATCTGATATATTTGACACCTCGAACCTCGGTCGGACGAGAATATCGGGTCTGTGTATTGTAATCTTGCAACCAGAATTAAGTGATAGGTTGCAGTTTCATACAATCTGATATATTTGACACCTAGAACCTCGCGCGGACCAGAACATAGGGTCTTTATATGGTAATCTTTCAACCTGAGTTAAGTGATAGGTTTCAGTTTCATCCAATTTGATATATTTGACACCTCTAAACTCTCCCCGACGAGAACATCGGGTCTTTATATGGTAATCTTGCAACCTGAGTTAAGTGATAGGTTGCAGTTTCATCCAATCTGATATATTTGACACCTCGAACCTCGCTCGGACGAGTACATCGGGTCTGTATATGTTAATCTTGCAACCTGAGTTAAGTGATAGGTTGCAGTTTCATCCAATCTGATATATTTGACACCTCGAACCTCGCCCCGACGAGAACATCGGGTCTGTATATGGTAATCTTGCAACCTGAGTTAAGTGATAGGTTTCAGTTTCATCCAATCTGATATATTTGACACCTAGAACCTCGGGCGTACCAGAACATCGAGTCTGTATATGGTAATCTTTCAACCTGAGTTAAGTGATAGGTTGCAGTTTCATCCAATCTGATATATTTGACTCCTCGAACCTCGCACCGACGAGAACATCGGATCTGTATATGGTAATCTTGCAACCTGAGTTAAGTGATAGTTTGCAGTTTCATCTTATCTGATATATTTGACACCTCGAACCTCGATCGGACGAGAACATCGGGTTAGTATATGGTAATCTTGCAACCTGATTTAAGTGATAGGTCGCAGTTTCATCCAATCTGAAATATTTGACACCTCGAACCTCGCGAGGACGAGAACATTGCGTCTGTATATGGTAATCTTGAAACCCGAGTTAAGTGATAGGTTGCAGTTTCATCCAATGTGATATATTTGACATCTAGTACCTCGCGAGGACCAGAACATCGGGTTTGTATATGGTAATCTTGTAACCTGAGATAAGTGATGGGTTTCAGTTTCATCCAATATGATATATTTGACACCTCGAACCTTGCACGGACCAGAACATCGGGTCTTTATATGGTAATCTTGCAACTTGAGTTAAATGATAGGTTGGAGTTTCATCCAATCTGATATATTTGACACCTCGAACCTCGCTCGGACGAGTACATCGGGTCTGTATATGGTAATCTTGCAACCTGATTCAATTGATAGGTTGCAGTTTCATCCAATCTGATATATTTGACACCTCGAACCTCCGCTCGACGAGAACATCGGGTCTGTATATGGTACTCCTGCAACCTTAGTTAAGTGATAAGTTGCAGTTTCATCCAATCTGATATATTTGACACCTCGAACCTCGCTCGGACGAGAATATCGGGTCTCTATATGGTAATCTTGCAACCTGAGTTAAGTGATAGGTTATAGTTTCATCCAATCTTATATATTTGACACCTAGAACCTTGATCGGACGAGAACATCGGGTCTGTATATGGAATCTTCCAACATGAGTTAAGTGATAGGTTGTAGTTTCATCCAATCTGATATATTTAATACCTCGAACCTAGCCCCGACGAGAACATCGGGTCTGTATATGGTAATCTTGCAACCTGAGTTAAGTGATAGGTTTCAGTTTCATCCAATCTGATATATTTGACACCTCGAACCTTGCGCAGACCAGAACATCGGGACTGTAAATGATAATCTTGCAATCTGAGTTAAGTGATAGGTTGCAGTTTCATCTAATCTGATATATTTGATACCTCGAACCTCGCCCCGACGAAAATATCGGGTCTGTATATGGTAATCTTGCAAACTGAGTTAAGTGATAGGTTACAGTTTCATCCAATATGATATATTTGACACCTCGAACCTCGCTCGGACAATAACATCGGGTCTGTATATGGTAATCTTGCAACCTGAGTTAGGTGATAGGTTGCAGTTTCATTCAATCTGATATATTTGACACCTCGAACCTTGCCTTGACGAGAACGTCGGGTTTGTATATGGTAATCTTACAACCTGAGTTAAGTGATAGGTTGCAGTTTCATCCAATCTGATATATTTGACACCTCGAAACTCGCTCGGACGAGAACATCGGATCTGTATATGGTAATCTTGAAACATGAATTAAGTGATAGGTTGCAGTTTCATCCAATCTGATATATTTGACACCTCGAACCTCGCTCGGATGAGAACATCGGGTCTGTATATGGTAATCTTACAACCTGAGTTAAGTGATAGGTTGCAGTTTCATCCAATCTGATATATTTGACACCTCGAACCTCGCTCGGGCGAGAACATCGGGTCTATATTTTGTAATCTTCTAACCTGAATTAAGTGATAGGTTGCAGTTTCATCCAATCTGATATATTTGACACCTCGAACCACGCCCCGACGAGAACATCAGGTCTGTATATGGTAATCTTGCAACCTGAGATAAGTGATAGGTTGCAGTTTCATCCAATCTGATATATTTGACAACTCGAACCTCGCTCGGACGAGAACATCGGGTCTGTATATAGTAATCTTGCAACCAGAGTTAAGAGATAGGTTGCAGTTTCATCCAATCTGATATATTTGACACCTCGAACCTTGCGCGGACAAGAACATCGGGTCTGTATATGATAATCTTGTAATCTGATTTAAGTGATAGGTTGCAGTTTCATCCAATCTGATATATTGGACTCCTCGAACCTCGCTCGGACGAGAACATCGGGTTTGTAAATGGTAATCTTGCAACCTGAGTTAAGTGATAGGTTCCAGTTTCATCCAATCTAATATATATTTGACACCTCGAACCTCGCTCGGACGAGAACATAAGGTCTGTATATGGTAATCTTGCAACCTGATTTAAGTGATAGGTCGCAGTTTCATCCAATCTGATATATTTGACACCTCGAACCTCGCTCGGACGAGAACATCGGGTCTGTATATGGTAATCTTGCGACCTGAGTTAAGTGATAGATTGCAGTTTCATCCAATATGATATATTTGACACCTCGAACCACTCCCCGACGAGAACATCGGGTATGTATATGGTAATCTTGCAACCTGAGATAATTGATAGGTTGCAGTTTCATCCAATCTGATATATTTGACACCTCGAACCTCGCTCGGACGAGAACATCGGGTCTGTATATAGTAATCTTGCAACCTGAGTTAAGTGATAGGTTGCAGTTTCATCCAATATGATATATTTGACACCTCAAACCTTGCGCGGACCAGAACATCGGGTTTGTATATGATAATATTGTAATCTGAGTTAAGTGATAGGTTGTCGTTTCATCCAATCTGATATATTTGACTCCTCGAACCTCGCTTGGACGAGAACATCGGGTTTGTATATAGTAATCTTACAACCTGAGTTAAGTGATAGGTTGCAGTTTCATCCAATCTGATATATTTGACACCTCGAACCTCGCTCGGACGAGAACATAGGGTCTGTATATGGTAATCTTGTAACCTGAGTTAAGCGATAGGTTGCAGTTTCATCCAATCTGATATATTGGACACCTCGAACCTCGCTCGGACGAGAACATCGGGTCTGTGTATAGTAATCTTGCAACTTGAGTTAAGTGATAGGTTGCAGTTTCATCCAATCTGATATATTTGACACCTAGAATCTCGTGCGGACGAGAACATCGGGTCTTTATATGGTAATCTTCCAACCTGAGTTAAGTGATAGGTTGCAGTTTCATCCAATCTGATATATTTGACACCTATAAACCTCTCCCCGACGAGGACATCGGGTCAGTATATGGTAATCTTGCAACCTGAGTTAAGTGATAGGTTGCAGTTTCATCCAATCTGATATATTTGACACCTAGAACCTCGCGCGGACCAGGGTATCGGGTATGTATATGGTAATCTTCCAACCTGAGTTAAGTGATAGGTTGTTTTTTTATCCAATCTGATATATTTGACACCTCGAACCTCTCCCCGACGAGAACATCAGGTCTGTGTATGGTAATCTTGCAACCTGAGTTAAGTGATAGGTTTACAGTTTCATCCAATATGATATATTTGACACCTCGAACCTCGCTCGGACGAGAACACCGGGTATGTATATGGTAATCTTGCAACCTGAGTTAAGTGATAGGTTGCAGTTTCATCCAATCTGATATATTTGACACCTCGAACCTCTCCCGGACGAGAACATCGGGTCTGTATATGGGAATCTTGCAACCTGAGTTAAGTGATAGGTTGCAGTTTTATCTAATCTGATATATTTGACACCTCGAACCTTGCGCGGACAAGAACATCGGGTTTGTATATGATAATATTGTAATCTGAGTTAAGTGATAGGTTGCAGTTTCATCCAATCTGATATATTGGACTCCTCGAACCTCGCTCGGACGAGAACATCGGGTTTGTATATGGTAATCTTGCAACCTGAGTTAAGTGATAGGTTCCAGTTTCATCCAATCTGATATATTTGACACCTCGAAACTCGCTCGGACGAGAACATAAGGTCTGTATATGGTAATCTTGTAACCTGAGTTAAGCGATAGGTTGCAGTTTCATCCAACTGATATATTTGACACCTCGAACCTCGCTCGGACGAGAACATCGGGTCTGTGTATGGTAATCTTGCAACCTGAGTTAAGTGATAGGTTGCAGTTTCATCCAATCTGATATATTTGACACCTCGAACCTCTCCCCGACGAGGACATCGGGTTTGTATATGGTAATCTTGCAACTTGAGTTAAGTGATAGGTTGCAGTATCATCCAATCTGATATATTTGATATCTCGAACCTCACCCCGACGAGAACATCGGGTCTGTATATGGTAATCTTGCAACCTGAGTTAAGTGATAGTTTGCAGTTTCATCCAATCTGATATATTAGACACCTAGAACCTCGCGCTGACCAGGACATCGGGTATGTATATGGTAATCTTCCAACCTGAGTTAAGTGATAGGTTGTTTTTTTATCCAATCTGATATATTTGACACCTCGAACCTCTCCCCGACGAGAACATCAGGTCTGTATATGGTAATCTTGCAACCTGAGTTAAGTGATAGGTTTACAGTTTCATCCAATATGATATATTTGACACCTAGAACCTCGCGCGGACGAGAACATCGGGTCTTTATATGGTAATCTTCCAACCTGAGTTAAGTGATAGGTTTGCAGTTTCATCCAATTTGATATATTTGACACCTCGAACCTCACTCGGACGAGAACATCGGGTCTGTATATTGTAATCTTGCAATCTGAGTTAAGTGATATGTTGTAGTTTCATCCAATCTGATATATTTGACACCTCGAACCTCTCCCGGACGAGAACATCGGGTCTGTATATGGTAATCTTGCAAACTGGGTTAAGTGATAGGTTGCAGTTTCATCCAATCTGATATATTTGACACCTCGAACCTCTCCCCGACGAGGACATCGGGTCTCTATATGGTAATCTTGCAACCTGAGTTAAGTGATAGGTTGCAGTATCATCCAATCTAATATATTTGACACCTAGAACCTCACCCCGACGAGAACATCGGGTCTGTATATGGTAATCTTGCAACCTGAGTTAAGTGATAGGTTACAGTTTCATCCAATCTGATATATTTGACACCTCGAACCTCTCCCCGACGAGGACATCGGGTCTGTATATGGTAATATTGCAACTTGAGTTAAGTGATAGGTTGCAGTATCATCCAATCTGATATATTTGACACCTCGAACCTCGCTCGGAAGAGAACATCGGGTCTGTATATGGTAATCTTGCAACCTGAGTTAAGTGATAGGTTGCAGTTTCATCCAATCTGTTTGACACTTCGAACCACGCCCCGACGAGAACATCGGGTCTGTATATGGTAATCTTGCAACCTGAGATAAGTGATAGGTTGCAGTTTCATCCAATCTTATATATTTAACACCTCGAACCTCGCTCGGATGAGAACATCGGGTCTGTATATAGTAATATTGCAACCTGAGTTAAGTGATAGGTTGCAGTTTCATCCAATCTGATATATTTTACACCTCGAACTTTGCGCGGACCAGAACATCGGGTTTCTATATATGATAATCTTGCAATCTGAGTTAAGTGATAGGTTGCAGTTTCATCCAATCTGATATATTTGACTCCTCGAACCTCGCCCCGACCAGAACATCGGGTCTGTATATGGTAATCTTGTAACCTGAGTTAAGTGATAGGTTGCAATTTCATCCAATATGATATATTTGACACCTCGAACCTCGCTCGGACGAGAACATCGGGTATGTATATGGTAATCTTGCAACCTGAGTTAAGTGATAGGTTGCAGTTTCATCCAATCTGATATATTTGACACCTCGAACCTTGCGCGGACAAGAACATCGGGTTTGTATATGATAATATTGTAATCTGAGTTAAGTGATAGGTTGCAGTTTCATCCAATCTGATATATTGGACTTCTAGAACCTCACCCCGACGAGAACATCGGGTCTGTATATGGTAATCTTGCAACCTGAGTTAAGTGATAGGTTCCAGTTTCATCCAATCTGATATATTTGACACCTCGAACCTCGCTCGGACGAGAACATAAGGTCTGTATATGGTAATCTTGTAACTTGAGTTAAGCGATAGGTTGCAGTTTCATCCAATCTGATATATTTGACACCTCGAACCTCGCTCGGACGAGAACATCGGGTTTGTATATGGTAATCTTGCAACCTGAGTTAAGTGATAGGTTGCAGTTTCATCCAATCTGATATATTTGACACCTAGAACCTCGTGCGGACGAGAACATCGGGTCTTTATATGGTAATCTTCCAACCTGAGTTAAGTGATAGGTTGCAGTTTCATCCAATCTGATATATTTGACACCTAGAACCTCTCCCCGACGAGGACATCGGGTCAGTATATGGTAATCTTGCAACCTGAGTTAAGCGATAGGTTGCAGTTTCATCCAATCTGATATATTTGAGACCTAGAACCTCGCGCGGACCAGGATATCGGGTATGTATATGGTAATCTTCTAACCTGAGTTAAGTGATAGGTTTTTTTTTATCCAATCTGATATATTTGACACCTCGAACCTCTCCCCGACGAGAACATCAGGTCTGCATATGGTAATCTTGCAACCTGAGTTAAGTCATAGGTTTACAGTTTCATCCAATATGATATATTTGACACCTAGAACCTGGCTCGGACGAGAACATCGGGTATGTATATGGTAATCTTGCAACCTGAGTTAAGTGATAGGTTGCAGTTTCATCCAATCTGATATATTTGACACCTCGAACCTCTCCCGGACGCGAACATTGGGTCTGTATATGGTAATCTTGCAACCTGAGTTGAGTGATAGGTTGCAGTTTCATCCAATCTGATATATTTGACACCTCGAACCTTGCGCGGACAAGAACATCGGGTCTGTTTATGATAATATTGTAATCTGAGTTAAGTGATAGGTTGCAGTTTCATCCAATCTGATATATTGGACTCCTCGAACCTCGCTCGGACGAGAACATCGGGTTTGTATATGGTAATCTTGCAACCTGAGTTAAGTGATAGGTTCCAGTTTCATCCAATCTGATATATTTGACACCTCGAACCTCGCTCGGACGACAACATAAGGTTTGTATATGGTAATCTTGCAACCTGAGTTAAGTGATAGGTTGCAGTTTCATCCAATCTGATATATTTGACACCTAGAACCTCGTGCGGACAAGAACATCGGGTCTTTATATGGTAATCTTCCAACCTGAGTTAAGTGATAGGTTGCAGTTTCATCCAATCTGATATATTTGACACCTAGAACCTCTCCCCGACGAGGACATCGGGTCAGTATATGGTAATCTTGCAACCTGAGTTAAGCGATAGGTTGCAGTTTCATCCAATCTGATATATTTGACACCTAGAACCTCGCGCGGACCAGGATATCGGGTATGTATATGGTAATCTTCTAACCTGAGTTAAGTGATAGGTTGTTTTTTATCCAATCTGATATATTTGACACCTCGAACCTCTCCCCGACGAGAACATCAGGTCTGTATATGGTAATCTTGCAACCTGAGTTAAGTCATAGGTTTACAGTTTCATCCAATATGATATATTTGACACCTCGAACCTGGATCGGACGAGAACATCGGGTATGTATATGGTAATCTTGCAACCTGATTTAAGTGATAGGTGTCAGTTTCATCCAATCTGATATATTTGACACCTCGAACCTCTCCCGGACGAGAACATTGGGTCTGTATATGGTAATCTTGCAACCTGAGTTAAGTGATAGGTTGCAGTTTCATCCAATCTGATATATTTGACACCTCGAACCTTGCGCGGACAAGAACATCGGTTCTGTTTATGATAATCTTGTAATCTGATTTAAGTGATAGGTTGCAGTTTCATCCAATCTGATATATTGGACTCCTCGAACCTCGCTCGGACGAGAACATCGGGTTTGTATATGGTAATCTTGCAACCTGAGTTAAGTGATAGGTTCCAGTTTCATCCAATCTGATATATTTGACACCTCGAAACTCGCTCGGACGAGAACATAAGGTCTGTATATGGTAATCTTGTAACCTGAGTTAAGCGATAGGTTGCAGTTTCATCCAACTGATATATTTGACACCTCGAACCTCGCTCGGACGAGAACATCGGGTCTGTGTATGGTAATCTTGCAACCTGAGTTAAGTGATAGGTTGCAGTTTCATCCAATCTGATATATTTGACACCTCGAACCTCTCCCCGACGAGGACATCGGGTTTGTATATGGTAATCTTGCAACTTGAGTTAAGTGATAGGTTGCAGTATCATCCAATCTGATATATTTGATATCTCGAACCTCACCCCGACGAGAACATCGGGTCTGTATATGGTAATCTTGCAACCTGAGTTAAGTGATAGTTTGCAGTTTCATCCAATCTGATATATTTGACACCTAGAACCTCGCGCTGACCAGGACATCGGGTATGTATATGGTAATCTTCCAACCTGAGTTAAGTGATAGGTTGTTTTTTTATCCAATCTGATATATTTGACACCTCGAACCTCTCCCCGACGAGAACATCAGGTCTGTATATGGTAATCTTGCAACCTGAGTTAAGTGATAGGTTTACAGTTTCATCCAATATGATATATTTGACACCTAGAACCTCGCGCGGACGTGAACATCGGGTCTTTATATGGTAATCTTCCAACCTGAGTTAAGTGATAGGTTTGCAGTTTCATCCAATTTGATATATTTGACACCTAGAACCTCGCTCGGACGAGAACATAAGGTCTGTATATGGTAATCTTGTAACTTGAGTTAAGCGATAGGTTGCAGTTTCATCCAATCTGATATATTTGACACCTCGAACCTCGCTCGGACGAGAACATCGGGTTTGTATATGGTAATCTTGCAACCTGAGTTAAGTGATAGGTTGCAGTTTCATCCAATCTGATATATTTGACACCTAGAACCTCGTGCGGACGAGAACATCGGGTCTTTATATGGTAATCTTCCAACCTGAGTTAAGTGATAGGTTGCAGTTTCATCCAATCTGATATATTTGACACCTAGAACCTCTCCCCGACGAGGACATCGGGTCAGTATATGGTAATCTTGCAACCTGAGTTAAGCGATAGGTTGCAGTTTCATCCAATCTGATATATTTGACACCTAGAACCTCGCGCGGACCAGGATATCGGGTATGTATATGGTAATCTTCTAACCTGAGTTAAGTGATAGGTTGTTTTTTATCCAATCTGATATATTTGACACCTCGAACCTCTCCCCGACGAGAACATCAGGTCTGTATATGGTAATCTTGCAACCTGAGTTAAGTCATAGGTTTACAGTTTCATCCAATATGATATATTTGACACCTCGAACCTGGATCGGACGAGAACATCGGGTATGTATATGGTAATCTTGCAACCTGATTTAAGTGATAGGTGTCAGTTTCATCCAATCTGATATATTTGACACCTCGAACCTCTCCCGGACGAGAACATTGGGTCTGTATATGGTAATCTTGCAACCTGAGTTAAGTGATAGGTTGCAGTTTCATCCAATCTGATATATTTGACACCTCGAACCTTGCGCGGACAAGAACATCGGTTCTGTTTATGATAATCTTGTAATCTGATTTAAGTGATAGGTTGCAGATTCATCCAATCTGATATATTGGACTCCTCGAACCTCGCTTGGACGAGAACATCGGGTTTGTATATGGTAATCTTGCAACCTGAGTTAAGTGATAGGTTCCAGTTTCATCCAATCTGATATATTTGACACCTCGAAACTCGCTCGGACGAGAACATAAGGTCTGTATATGGTAATCTTGTAACCTGAGTTAAGCGATAGGTTGCAGTTTCATCCAACTGATATATTTGACACCTCGAACCTCGCTCGGACGAGAACATCGGGTCTGTGTATGGTAATCTTGCAACCTGAGTTAAGTGATAGGTTGCAGTTTCATCCAATCTGATATATTTGACACCTCGAACCTCTCCCCGACGAGGACATCGGGTTTGTATATGGTAATCTTGCAACTTGAGTTAAGTGATAGGTTGCAGTATCATCCAATCTGATATATTTGATATCTCGAACCTCACCCCGACGAGAACATCGGGTCTGTATATGGTAATCTTGCAACCTGAGTTAAGTGATAGTTTGCAGTTTCATCCAATCTGATATATTTGACACCTAGAACCTCGCGCTGACCAGGACATCGGGTATGTATATGGTAATCTTCCAACCTGAGTTAAGTGATAGGTTGTTTTTTTATCCAATCTGATATATTTGACACCTCGAACCTCTCCCCGACGAGAACATCAGGTCTGTATATGGTAATCTTGCAACCTGAGTTAAGTGATAGGTTTACAGTTTCATCCAATATGATATATTTGACACCTAGAACCTCGCGCGGACGTGAACATCGGGTCTTTATATGGTAATCTTCCAACCTGAGTTAAGTGATAGGTTTGCAGTTTCATCCAATTTGATATATTTGACACCTAGAACCTCGCTCGGACGAGAACATAAGGTCTGTATATGGTAATCTTGTAACTTGAGTTAAGTGATAGGTTGCAGTTTCATCCAATCTGATATATTTGACACCTCGAACCTCGCTCGGACGAGAACATCGGGTTTGTATATGGTAATCTTGCAACCTGAGTTAAGTGATAGGTTGCAGTTTCATCCAATCTGATATATTTGACACCTAGAACCTCGTGCGGACGAGAACATCGGGTCTGTATATGGTAATCTTCCAACCTGAGTTAAGTGATAGGTTGCAGTTTCATCCAATCTGAAATATTTGACACCTAGAACCTCTCCCCGACGAGGACATCGGGTCAGTATATGGTAATCTTGCAACCTGAGTTAAGCGATAGGTTGCAGTTTCATCCAATCTGATATATTTGACACCTAGAACCTCGCGCGGACCAGGATATCGGGTATGTATATGGTAATCTTCTAACCTGAGTTAAGTGATAGGTTTTTTTTTATCCAATCTGATATATTTGACACCTCGAACCTCTCCCCGACGAGAACATCAGGTCTGCATATGGTAATCTTGCAACCTGAGTTAAGTCATAGGTTTACAGTTTCATCCAATATGATATATTTGACACCTAGAACCTGGCTCGGACGAGAACATTGGGTATGTATATGGTAATCTTGCAACCTGAGTTAAGTGATAGGTTGCAGTTTCATCCAATCTGATATATTTGACACCTCGAACCTCTCCCGGACGCGAAAATTGGGTCTGTATATGGTAATCTTGCAACCTGAGTTAAGTGATAGGTTGCAGTTTCATCCAATCTGATATATTTGACACCTCGAACCTTGCGCGGACAAGAACATCGGGTCTGTTTATGATAATCTTGTAATCTGATTTAAGTGATAGGTTGCAGTTTCATCCAATCTGATATATTGGACTCCTCGAACCTCGCTCGGACGAGAACATCGGGTTTGTATATGGTAATCTTGCAACCTGAGTTAAGTGATAGGTTGCAGTTTCATCCAATCTGATATATTTGACACCTCGAAACTCGCTCGGACGAGAACATAAGGTCTGTATATGGTAATCTTGTAACCTGAGTTAAGCGATAGGTTGCAGTTTCATCCAATCTGATATATTTGACACCTCGAACCTCGCTCGTACGAGAACATCGGGTCTGTGTATGGTAATCTTGCAACCTGAGTTAAGTGATAGGTTGCAGTTTCATCCAATCTGATATATTTGACACCTCGAACCTCTCCCCGACGAGAACATCGGGTTTGTATATGGTAATCTTGCAACTTGAGTTAAGTGATAGGTTGCAGTATCATCCAATCTGATATATTTGACATCTCGAACCTCACCCCGACGAGAACATCGGGTCTGTATATGGTAATCTTGCAACCTGAGTTAAGTGATAGGTTGCAGTTTCATCCAATCTGATATATTTGACACCTAGAACCTCGCGCGGACCAGGACATCGGGTATGTATATGGTAATCTTCCAACCTGAGTTAAGTGATAGGTTGTTTTTTTATCCAATCTGATATATTTGACACCTCGAACCTCTCCCCGACGAGAACATCAGGTCTGTATATGGTAATCTTGCAACCTGAGTTAAGTGATAGGTTTACAGTTTCATCCAATATGATATATTTGACACCTAGAACCTCGCGCGGACGAGAACATCGGGTCTTTATATGGTAATCTTCCAACCTGAGTTAAGTGATAGGTTTGCAGTTTCATCCAATTTGATATATTTGACACCTCGAACCTCGCTCGGACGAGAACATCGGGTCTGTATATTGTAATCTTGCAATCTGAGTTAAGTGATATGTTGTAGTTTCATCCAATCTGATATATTTGACACCTCGAACCTCTCCCGGACGAGAACATCGGGTCTGTATATGGTAATCTTGCAACCTGGGTTAAGTGATAGGTTGCAGTATCATCCAATCTGATATATTTGACACCTAGAACCTCGCGCGGACGAGAACATCGGGTCTTTATATGGTAATCTTCCAACCTGAGTTAAGTGATAGGTTGCAGTTTCATCCAATCTGATATATTTGACACCTCGAACCTCTCCCCGACGAGGACATCGGGTCTCTATATGGTAATCTTGCAACCTGAGTTAAGTGATAGGTTGCAGTATCATCCAATCTAATATATTTGACACCTAGAACCTCACCCCGACGAGAACATCGGGTCTGTATATGGTAATCTTGCAACCTGAGTTAAGTGATAGGTTACAGTTTCATCCAATCTGATATATTTGACACCTCGAACCTCTCCCCGACGAGGACATCGGGTCTGTATATGGTAATATTGCAACTTGAGTTAAGTGATAGGTTGCAGTATCATCCAATCTGATATATTTGACACCTCGAACCTCGCTCGGAAGAGAACATCGGGTCTGTATATGGTAATCTTGCAACCTGAGTTAAGTGATAGGTTGCAGTTTCATCCAATCTGTTTGACACTTCGAACCACGCCCCGACGAGAACATCGGGTCTGTATATGGTAATCTTGCAACCTGAGATAAGTGATAGGTTGCAGTTTCATCCAATCTTATATATTTAACACCTCGAACCTCGCTCGGATGAGAACATCGGGTCTGTATATAGTAATATTGCAACCTGAGTTAAGTGATAGGTTGCAGTTTCATCCAATCTGATATATTTTACACCTCGAACTTTGCGCGGACCAGAACATCGGGTTTCTATATATGATAATCTTGCAATCTGAGTTAAGTGATAGGTTGCAGTTTCATCCAATCTGATATATTTGACTCCTCGAACCTCGCCCCGACCAGAACATCGGGTCTGTATATGGTAATCTTGTAACCTGAGTTAAGTGATAGGTTGCAATTTCATCCAATATGATATATTTGACACCTCGAACCTCGCTCGGACGAGAACATCGGGTATGTATATGGTAATCTTGCAACCTGAGTTAAGTGATAGGTTGCAGTTTCATCCAATCTGATATATTTGACACCTCGAACCTTGCGCGGACAAGAACATCGGGTTTGTATATGATAATATTGTAATCTGAGTTAAGTGATAGGTTGCAGTTTCATCCAATCTGATATATTGGACTTCTAGAACCTCACCCCGACGAGAACATCGGGTCTGTATATGGTAATCTTGCAACCTGAGTTAAGTGATAGGTTCCAGTTTCATCCAATCTGATATATTTGACACCTCGAACCTCGCTCGGACGAGAACATAAGGTCTGTATATGGTAATCTTGTAACTTGAGTTAAGCGATAGGTTGCAGTTTCATCCAATCTGATATATTTGACACCTCGAACCTCGCTCGGACGAGAACATCGGGTTTGTATATGGTAATCTTGCAACCTGAGTTAAGTGATAGGTTGCAGTTTCATCCAATCTGATATATTTGACACCTAGAACCTCGTGCGGACGAGAACATCGGGTCTTTATATGGTAATCTTCCAACCTGAGTTAAGTGATAGGTTGCAGTTTCATCCAATCTGAAATATTTGACACCTAGAACCTCTCCCCGACGAGGACATCGGGTCAGTATATGGTAATCTTGCAACCTGAGTTAAGCGATAGGTTGCAGTTTCATCCAATCTGATATATTTGACACCTAGAACCTCGCGCGGACCAGGATATCGGGTATGTATATGGTAATCTTCTAACCTGAGTTAAGTGATAGGTTTTTTTTTATCCAATCTGATATATTTGACACCTCGAACCTCTCCCCGACGAGAACATCAGGTCTGCATATGGTAATCTTGCAACCTGAGTTAAGTCATAGGTTTACAGTTTCATCCAATATGATATATTTGACACCTAGAACCTGGCTCGGACGAGAACATCGGGTATGTATATGGTAATCTTGCAACCTGAGTTAAGTGATAGGTTGCAGTTTCATCCAATCTGATATATTTGACACCTCGAACCTCTCCCGGACGCGAACATTGGGTCTGTATATGGTAATCTTGCAACCTGAGTTGAGTGATAGGTTGCAGTTTCATCCAATCTGATATATTTGACACCTCGAACCTTGCGCGGACAAGAACATCGGGTCTGTTTATGATAATCTTATAATCTGATTTAAGTGATAGGTTGCAGTTTCATCCAATCTGATATATTGGACTCCTCGAACCTCGCTCGGACGAGAACATCGGGTTTGTATATGGTAATCTTGCAACCTGAGTTAAGTGATAGGTTCCAGTTTCATCCAATCTGATATATTTGACACCTCGAAACTCGCTCGGACGAGAACATAAGGTCTGTATATGGTAATCTTGTAACCTGAGTTAAGCGATAGGTTGCAGTTTCATCCAATCTGATATATTTAACACCTCGAACCTCGCTCGTACGAGAACATCGGGTCTGTGTATGGTAATCTTGCAACCTGAGTTAAGTGATAGGTTGCAGTTTCATCCAATCTGATATATTTGACACCTCGAACCTCTCCCCGACGAGAACATCGGGTTTGTATATGGTAATCTTGCAACTTGAGTTAAGTGATAGGTTGCAGTATCATCCAATCTGATATATTTGACATCTCGAACCTCACCCCGACGAGAACATCGGGTCTGTATATGGTAATCTTGCAACCTGAGTTAAGTGATAGGTTGCAGTTTCATCCAATCTGATATATTTGACACCTAGAACCTCGCGCGGACCAGGACATCGGGTATGTATATGGTAATCTTCCAACCTGAGTTAAGTGATAGGTTGTTTTTTTATCCAATCTGATATATTTGACACCTCGAACCTCTCCCCGACGAGAACATCAGGTCTGTATATGGTAATCTTGCAACCTGAGTTAAGTGATAGGTTTACAGTTTCATCCAATATGATATATTTGACACCTAGAACCTCGCGCGGACGAGAACATCGGGTCTTTATATGGTAATCTTCCAACCTGAGTTAAGTGATAGGTTTGCAGTTTCATCCAATTTGATATATTTGACACCTAGAACCTCGCTCGGACGAGAACATAAGGTCTGTATATGGTAATCTTGTAACTTGAGTTAAGTGATAGGTTGCAGTTTCATCCAATCTGATATATTTGACACCTCGAACCTCGCTCGGACGAGAACATCGGGTTTGTATATGGTAATCTTGCAACCTGAGTTAAGTGATAGGTTGCAGTTTCATCCAATCTGATATATTTGACACCTAGAACCTCGTGCGGACGAGAACATCGGGTCTGTATATGGTAATCTTCCAACCTGAGTTAAGTGATAGGTTGCAGTTTCATCCAATCTGAAATATTTGACACCTAGAACCTCTCCCCGACGAGGACATCGGGTCAGTATATGGTAATCTTGCAACCTGAGTTAAGCGATAGGTTGCAGTTTCATCCAATCTGATATATTTGACACCTAGAACCTCGCGCGGACCAGGATATCGGGTATGTATATGGTAATCTTCTAACCTGAGTTAAGTGATAGGTTTTTTTTTATCCAATCTGATATATTTGACACCTCGAACCTCTCCCCGACGAGAACATCAGGTCTGCATATGGTAATCTTGCAACCTGAGTTAAGTCATAGGTTTACAGTTTCATCCAATATGATATATTTGACACCTAGAACCTGGCTCGGACGAGAACATCGGGTATGTATATGGTAATCTTGCAACCTGAGTTAAGTGATAGGTTGCAGTTTCATCCAATCTGATATATTTGACACCTCGAACCTCTCCCGGACGCGAACATTGGGTCTGTATATGGTAATCTTGCAACCTGAGTTAAGTGATAGGTTGCAGTTTCATCCAATCTGATATATTTGACACCTCGAACCTTGCGCGGACAAGAACATCGGGTCTGTTTATGATAATCTTGTAATCTGATTTAAGTGATAGGTTGCAGTTTCATCGAATCTGATATATTGGACTCCTCGAACCTCGCTCGGACGAGAACATCGGGTTTGTATATGGTAATCTTGCAACCTGAGTTAAGTGATAGGTTCCAGTTTCATCCAATCTGATATATTTGACACCTCGAAACTCGCTCGGACGAGAACATAAGGTCTGTATATGGTAATCTTGTAACCTGAGTTAAGCGATAGGTTGCAGTTTCATCCAATCTGATATATTTAACACCTCGAACCTCGCTCGTACGAGAACATCGGGTCTGTGTATGGTAATCTTGCAACCTGAGTTAAGTGATAGGTTGCAGTTTCATCCAATCTGATATATTTGACACCTCGAACCTCTCCCCGACGAGAACATCGGGTTTGTATATGGTAATCTTGCAACTTGAGTTAAGTGATAGGTTGCAGTATCATCCAATCTGATATATTTGACATCTCGAACCTCACCCCGACGAGAACATCGGGTCTGTATATGGTAATCTTGCAACCTGAGTTAAGTGATAGGTTGCAGTTTCATCCAATCTGATATATTTGACACCTAGAACCTCGCGCGGACCAGGACATCGGGTATGTATATGGTAATCTTCCAACCTGAGTTAAGTGATAGGTTGTTTTTTTATCCAATCTGATATATTTGACACCTCGAACCTCTCCCCGACGAGAACATCAGGTCTGTATATGGTAATCTTGCAACCTGAGTTAAGTGATAGGTTTACAGTTTCATCCAATATGATATATTTGACACCTAGAACCTCGCGCGGACGAGAACATCGGGTCTTTATATGGTAATCTTCCAACCTGAGTTAAGTGATAGGTTTGCAGTTTCATCCAATTTGATATATTTGACACCTAGAACCTCGCTCGGACGAGAACATAAGGTCTGTATATGGTAATCTTGTAACTTGAGTTAAGTGATAGGTTGCAGTTTCATCCAATCTGATATATTTGACACCTCGAACCTCGCTCGGACGAGAACATCGGGTTTGTATATGGTAATCTTGCAACCTGAGTTAAGTGATAGGTTGCAGTTTCATCCAATCTGATATATTTGACACCTAGAACCTCGTGCGGACGAGAACATCGGGTCTGTATATGGTAATCTTCCAACCTGAGTTAAGTGATAGGTTGCAGTTTCATCCAATCTGAAATATTTGACACCTAGAACCTCTCCCCGACGAGGACATCGGGTCAGTATATGGTAATCTTGCAACCTGAGTTAAGCGATAGGTTGCAGTTTCATCCAATCTGATATATTTGACACCTAGAACCTCGCGCGGACCAGGATATCGGGTATGTATATGGTAATCTTCTAACCTGAGTTAAGTGATAGGTTTTTTTTTATCCAATCTGATATATTTGACACCTCGAACCTCTCCCCGACGAGAACATCAGGTCTGCATATGGTAATCTTGCAACCTGAGTTAAGTCATAGGTTTACAGTTTCATCCAATATGATATATTTGACACCTAGAACCTGGCTCGGACGAGAACATCGGGTATGTATATGGTAATCTTGCAACCTGAGTTAAGTGATAGGTTGCAGTTTCATCCAATCTGATATATTTGACACCTCGAACCTCTCCCGGACGCGAACATTGGGTCTGTATATGGTAATCTTGCAACCTGAGTTAAGTGATAGGTTGCAGTTTCATCCAATCTGATATATTTGACACCTCGAACCTTGCGCGGACAAGAACATCGGGTCTGTTTATGATAATCTTGTAATCTGATTTAAGTGATAGGTTGCAGTTTCATCCAATCTGATATATTGGACTCCTCGAACCTCGCTCGGACAAGAACATCGGGTTTGTATATGGTAATCTTGCAACCTGAGTTAAGTGATAGGTTGCAGTTTCATCCAATATGATATATTTGACACCTCGAACCTCGCTCGGACGAGAACATCGGGTATGTATATGGTAATCTTGCAACCTGAATTAAGTGATAGGTTGCAGTTTCATCCAATCTGATATATTTGACACCTCGAACCTTGCGCGGACAAGAACATCGGGTCTGTTTATGATAATCTTGTAATCTGATTTAAGTGATAGGTTGCAGTTTCATCCAATCTGATATATTGGACTCCTCGAACCTCGCTCGGACGAGAACATCGGGTTTGTATATGGTAATCTTGCAACCTGAGTTAAGTGATAGGTTCCAGTTTCATCCAATCTGATATATTTGACACCTCGAAACTCGCTCGGACGAGAACATAAGGTCTGTATATGGTAATCTTGTAACCTGAGTTAAGCGATAGGTTGCAGTTTCATCCAATCTGATATATTTGACACCTCGAACCTCGCTCGGACGAGAACATCGGGTCTGTGTATGGTAATCTTGCAACCTGAGTTAAGTGATAGGTTGCAGTTTCATCCAATCTGATATATTTGACACCTCGAACCTCTCCCCGACGAGAACATCGGGTTTATATATGGTAATCTTGCAACTTGAGTTAAGTGATAGGTTGCAGTATCATCCAATCTGATATATTTGACATCTCGAACCTCACCCCGACGAGAACATCGGGTCTGTATATGGTAATCTTGCAACCTGAGTTAAGTGATAGGTTGCAGTTTCATCCAATCTGATATATTTGACACCTAGAACCTCGCGCGGACCAGGACATCGGGTATGTATATGGTAATCTTCCAACCTGAGTTAAGTGATAGGTTGTTTTTTTATCCAATCTGATATATTTGACACCTCGAACCTCTCCCCGACGAGAACATCAGGTCTGTATATGGTAATCTTGCAACCTGAGTTAAGTGATAGGTTTACAGTTTCATCCAATATGATATATTTGACACCTAGAACCTCGCGCGGACGAGAACATCGGGTCTTTATATGGTAATCTTCCAACCTGAGTTAAGTGATAGGTTTGCAGTTTCATCCAATTTGATATATTTGACACCTCGAACCTCGCTCGGACGAGAACATCGGGTCTGTATATTGTAATCTTGCAATCTGAGTTAAGTGATATGTTGTAGTTTCATCCAATCTGATATATTTGACACCTCGAACCTCTCCCGGACGAGAACATCGGGTCTGTATATGGTAATCTTGCAACCTGGGTTAAGTGATAGGTTGCAGTATCATCCAATCTGATATATTTGACACCTAGAACCTCGCGCGGACGAGAACATCGGGTCTTTATATGGTAATCTTCCAACCTGAGTTAAGTGATAGGTTGCAGTTTCATCCAATCTGATATATTTGACACCTCGAACCTCTCCCCGACGAGGACATCGGGTCTCTATATGGTAATCTTGCAACCTGAGTTAAGTGATAGGTTGCAGTATCATCCAATCTAATATATTTGACACCTAGAACCTCACCCCGACGAGAACATCGGGTCTGTATATGGTAATCTTGCAACTTGAGTTAAGTGATAGGTTGCAGTATCATCCAATCTGATATATTTGACACCTCGAAACTCGCTCGGACGAGAACATCGGGTCTGTATATGGTAATCTTGCAACCTGAGTTAAGTGATAGGTTGCAGTTTCATCCAATCTATTTGACAATTCGAACCACGCCCCGAGGAGAACATCGGGTCTGTATATGGTAATCTTGCAACCTGAGATAAGTGATAGGTTGCAGTTTCATCCAATCTGATATATTTGACACCTCGAACCTCGCTCGGATGAGAACATCGGGTCTGTATATAGTAATATTGCAACCTGAGTTAAGTGATAGGTTGCAGTTTTATCAAATCTGATATATTTTACACCTCGAACCTTGCGCGGACCAGAACATCGGGTCTCTATATATGATAATCTTGCAATCTGAGTTAAGTGATAGGTTGCAGTTTCATCCAATCTGATATATTTGACTCCTCGAACCTCGCCCCGACCAGAACATCGGGTCTGTATATGGTAATCTTGCAACCTGAGTTAAGTGATAGGTTGCAGTTTCATCCAATATGATATATTTGACACCTCGAACCTCGCTCGGACGAGAACATCGGGTATGTATATGGTAATCTTGCAACCTGAGTTAAGTGATAGGTTGCAGTTTCATCCAATCTGATATATTTGACACCTCGAACCTCTCCCGGACGAGAACATCGGGTCTGTATATGGTAATCTTGCAACCTGAGTTAAGTGATAGGTTGCAGTTTCATCTAATCTGATATATTTGACACCTCAAACCTTGCGCGGACAAGAACATCGGGTTTGTATATGATAATATTGTAATCTGAGTTAAGTGATAGGTTACAGTTTCATCCAATCTGATATATTGGACTCCTAGAACCTCACCCCGACGAGAACATCGGGTCTGTATATGGTAATCTTGCAACCTGAGTTAAGTGATAGGTTCCAGTTTCATCCAATCTGATATATTTGACACCTCGAACCTCGCTCGGACGAGAACATAAGGTCTGTATATGGTAATCTTGTAACCTGAGTTAAGCGATAGGTTGCAGTTTCATCCAATCTGATATATTTGACACCTCGAACCTCGCTCGGACGAGAACATCGGGTTTGTATATGGTAATCTTGCAACCTGAGTTAAGTGATAGGTTGCAGTTTCATCCAATCTGATATATTTGACACCTAGAACCTCGTGCGGACGAGAACATCGGGTCTTTATATGGTAATCTTCCAACCTGAGTTAAGTGATAGGTTGCAGTTTCATCCAATCTGATATATTTGACACCTAGAACCTCTCCCCGACGAGGACATCGGGTCAGTATATGGTAATCTTGCAACCTGAGTTAAGCGATAGGTTGCAGTTTCATCCAATCTGATATATTTGACACCTAGAACCTCGCGCGGACCAGGATATCGGGTATGTATATGGTAATCTTCTAACCTGAGTTAAGTGATAGGTTTTTTTTTATCCAATCTGATATATTTGACACCTCGAACCTCTCCCCGACGAGAACATCAGGTCTGCATATGGTAATCTTGCAACCTGAGTTAAGTCATAGGTTTACAGTTTCATCCAATATGATATATTTGACACCTAGAACCTGGCTCGGACGAGAACATTGGGTATGTATATGGTAATCTTGCAACCTGAGTTAAGTGATAGGTTGCAGTTTCATCCAATCTGATATATTTGACACCTCGAACCTCTCCCGGACGCGAAAATTGGGTCTGTATATGGTAATCTTGCAACCTGAGTTAAGTGATAGGTTGCAGTTTCATCCAATCTGATATATTTGACACCTCGAACCTTGCGCGGACAAGAACATCGGGTCTGTTTATGATAATCTTGTAATCTGATTTAAGTGATAGGTTGCAGTTTCATCCAATCTGATATATTGGACTCCTCGAACCTCGCTCGGACGAGAACATCGGGTTTGTATATGGTAATCTTGCAACCTGAGTTAAGTGATAGGTTCCAGTTTCATCCAATCTGATATATTTGACACCTCGAAACTCGCTCGGACGAGAACATAAGGTCTGTATATGGTAATCTTGTAACCTGAGTTAAGCGATAGGTTGCAGTTTCATCCAATCTGATATATTTGACACCTCGAACCTCGCTCGGACGAGAACATCGGGTCTGTGTATGGTAATCTTGCAACCTGAGTTAAGTGATAGGTTGCAGTTTCATCCAATCTGATATATTTGACACCTCGAACCTCTCCCCGACGAGAACATCGGGTTTATATATGGTAATCTTGCAACTTGAGTTAAGTGATAGGTTGCAGTATCATCCAATCTGATATATTTGACATCTCGAACCTCACCCCGACGAGAACATCGGGTCTGTATATGGTAATCTTGCAACCTGAGTTAAGTGATAGGTTGCAGTTTCATCCAATCTGATATATTTGACACCTAGAACCTCGCGCGGACCAGGACATCGGGTATGTATATGGTAATCTTCCAACCTGAGTTAAGTGATAGGTTGTTTTTTTATCCAATCTGATATATTTGACACCTCGAACCTCTCCCCGACGAGAACATCAGGTCTGTATATGGTAATCTTGCAACCTGAGTTAAGTGATAGGTTTACAGTTTCATCCAATATGATATATTTGACACCTAGAACCTCGCGCGGACGAGAACATCGGGTCTTTATATGGTAATCTTCCAACCTGAGTTAAGTGATAGGTTTGCAGTTTCATCCAATTTGATATATTTGACACCTCGAACCTCGCTCGGACGAGAACATCGGGTCTGTATATTGTAATCTTGCAATCTGAGTTAAGTGATATGTTGTAGTTTCATCCAATCTGATATATTTGACACCTCGAACCTCTCCCGGACGAGAACATCGGGTCTGTATATGGTAATCTTGCAAACTGGGTTAAGTGATAGGTTGCAGTTTCATCCAATCTGATATATTTGACACCTCGAACCTCTCCCCGACGAGGACATCGGGTCTCTATATGGTAATCTTGCAACCTGAGTTAAGTGATAGGTTGCAGTATCATCCAATCTAATATATTTGACACCTAGAACCTCACCCCGACGAGAACATCGGGTCTGTATATGGTAATCTTGCAACTTGAGTTAAGTGATAGGTTGCAGTATCATCCAATCTGATATATTTGACACCTCGAAACTCGCTCGGACGAGAACATCGGGTCTGTATATGGTAATCTTGCAACCTGAGTTAAGTGATAGGTTGTAGTTTCATCCAATCTATTTGACACTTCGAACCACTCCCCGAGGAGAACATCGGGTCTGTATATGGTAATCTTGCAACCTGAGATAAGTGATAGGTTGCAGTTTCATCCAATCTGATATATTTGACACCTCGAACCTCGCTCGGATGAGAACATCGGGTCTGTATATAGTAATATTGCAACCTGAGTTAAGTGATAGGTTGCAGTTTTATCAAATCTGATATATTTTACACCTCGAACCTTGCGCGGACCAGAACATCGGGTCTCTATATATGATAATCTTGCAATCTGAGTTAAGTGATAGGTTGCAGTTTCATCCAATCTGATATATTTGACTCCTCGAACCTCGCCCCGACCAGAACATCGGGTCTCTATATGGTAATCTTGCAACCTGAGTTAAGTGATAGGTTGCAGTTTCATCCAATCTAATATATTTGACACCTAGAACCTCACCCCGACGAGAACATCAGATCTGTATATGGTAATTTTGCAACCTGAGTTAAGTGATAGGTTTGCAGTTTCATCCAATTTGATATATTTGACACCTCGAACCTCGCTCGGACGAGAACATCGGGTCTGTATATTGTAATCTTGCAATCTGAGTTAAGTGATATGTTGTAGTTTCATCCAATCTGATATATTTGACACCTCGAACCTCTCCCGGACGAGAACATCGGGTCTGTATATGGTAATCTTGCAACCTGGGTTAAGTGATAGGTTGCAGTATCATCCAATCTGATATATTTGACACCTAGAACCTCGCGCGGACGAGAACATCGGGTCTTTATATGGTAATCTTCCAACCTGAGTTAAGTGATAGGTTGCAGTTTCATCCAATCTGATATATTTGACACCTCGAACCTCTCCCCGACGAGGACATCGGGTCTCTATATGGTAATCTTGCAACCTGAGTTAAGTGATAGGTTGCAGTATCATCCAATCTAATATATTTGACACCTAGAACCTCACCCCGACGAGAACATCGGGTCTGTATATGGTAATCTTGCAACTTGAGTTAAGTGATAGGTTGCAGTATCATCCAATCTGATATATTTGACACCTCGAAACTCGCTCGGACGAGAACATCGGGTCTGTATATGGTAATCTTGCAACCTGAGTTAAGTGATAGGTTGCAGTTTCATCCAATCTATTTGACAATTCGAACCACGCCCCGAGGAGAACATCGGGTCTGTATATGGTAATCTTGCAACCTGAGATAAGTGATAGGTTGCAGTTTCATCCAATCTGATATATTTGACACCTCGAACCTCGCTCGGATGAGAACATCGGGTCTGTATATAGTAATATTGCAACCTGAGTTAAGTGATAGGTTGCAGTTTTATCAAATCTGATATATTTTACACCTCGAACCTTGCGCGGACCAGAACATCGGGTCTCTATATATGATAATCTTGCAATCTGAGTTAAGTGATAGGTTGCAGTTTCATCCAATCTGATATATTTGACTCCTCGAACCTCGCCCCGACCAGAACATCGGGTCTCTATATGGTAATCTTGCAACCTGAGTTAAGTGATAGGTTGCAGTTTCATCCAATCTAATATATTTGACACCTAGAACCTCACCCCGACGAGAACATCAGATCTGTATATGGTAATTTTGCAACCTGAGTTAAGTGATAGGTTTGCAGTTTCATCCAATTTGATATATTTGACACCTCGAACCTCGCTCGGACGAGAACATCGGGTCTGTATATTGTAATCTTGCAATCTGAGTTAAGTGATATGTTGTAGTTTCATCCAATCTGATATATTTGACACCTCGAACCTCTCCCGGACGAGAACATCGGGTCTGTATATGGTAATCTTGCAACCTGGGTTAAGTGATAGGTTGCAGTTTCATCCACTCTTATATATTTGACACCTAGAACCTCGTGCAGACGAGAACATCGGGTCTTTATATGGTAATCTTCCAACCTGAGTTAAGTGATAGGTTGCAGTTTCATCCAATCTGATATATTTGACACCTCGAACCTCTCCCCGACGAGGACATCGGGTCTGTATATGGTAATCTTGCAACTTGATTTAAGTGATAGGTTGCAGTATCATCCAATCTAATATATTTGACACCTAGAACCTCACCCCGACGAGAACATCGGGTCTGTATATGGTAATCTTGCAACCTGAGTTAAGTGATAGGTTACAGTTTCATCCAATCTAATATATTTTACACCTTGAACCTCGCTCGGGCGAGAACATCGGGTCTCTAATTTGTAATCTTGTAACCTGAGTTAAGCGATAGGTTGCAGTTTCATCCAATCTGATATATTTGACACCTCCAACCTCGCTCGGACGAGAACATCGGGTCTGTATATGGTAATCTTGCAACTTGAGTTAAGTGATAGGTTGCCGTTTCATCCAATCTGTTTGACACTTCGAACCACGCCCCGACGAGAACATCGGGTCTGTATATGGTAATCTTGCAACCTGAGATAAGTGATAGGTTGCAGTTTCATCCAATCTGATATATTTGACACCTAGAACCTCGCTCGGACGAGAACATCGGGTCTGTATATAGTAATCTTGCAACCTGAGTTAAGTGATAGGTTGCAGTTTCATCGAATCTGATATATTTTACACCTCGAACCTTGCGCGGACCAGAACATCGGGTCTGTATATGATAATCTTGTAATCTGAGTTAAGTGATAGGTTGCAGTTTCATCCAATCTGATATATTTGACTCCTCGAACCTCGCTCGGACGAGAACATCGGGTTTGTATATGGTAATCTTGCAACCTGAGTTAAGTGATAGGTTGCAGTTTCTTCCAATCTGATATATTTGACACCTCGAACCTCGCTCGGACGAGAACATAGGGTCTGCATATGGTAATCTTGTAACCTGAGTTAAGCGATAGGTTGCAGTGTCATCCAACCTGATATATTTGACACCTCGAACTTCGCTCGGACGAGAACATCGGGTCTGTGTATGGTAATCTTCCAACCTGAGTTAAGTGATAGGTCGCAGTTTCATCCAATCTAATATATTTGACACCTAGAACCTCACCCCGACGAGAACATCAGGTCTGTATATGGTAATCTTGCAACCTGAGTTAAGTGATAGGTTTGCAGTTTCATCCAATTTGATATATTTGACACCTCGAACCTCGCTCGGACGAGAACATCGGGTCTGTATATTGTAATCTTGCAATCTGAGTTAAGTGATATGTTGTAGTTTCATCCAATCTGATAAATTTGACACCTCGAACCTCTCCCGGACGAGAACATCGGGTCTGTATATGGTAATCTTGTAACCTGGGTTAAGTGATAGGTTGCAGTTTCATCCACTCTTATATATTTGACACCTAGAACCTCGTGCAGACGAGAACATCGGGTCTTTATATGGTAATCTTCCAACCTGAGTTAAGTGATAGGTTGCAGTTTCATCCAATCTGATATATTTGACACCTCGAACCTCTCCCCGACGAGGACATCGGGTCTGTATATGGTAATCTTGCAACTTGAGTTAAGTGATAGGTTGCAGTATCATCCAATCTAATATATTTTACACCTAGAACCTCACCCCGACGAGAATATCGGGTCTGTATATGGTAATCTTGCAACCTGAGTTAAGTGATAGGTTACAGTTTCATCCAATCTGATATATTTGACACCTTGAACCTCGCTCGGGCGAGAACATCGGGTTTCTATTTTGTAATCTTGTAACCTGAGTTAAGCGATAGGTTGCAGTTTCATCCAATCTGATATATTTGACACCTCCAACCTCGCTCGGACGAGAACATCGGGTCTGTATATAGTAATCTTGCAACCTGAGTTAAGTGATAGGTTGCAGTTTCATCGAATCAGATATATTTTACACCTCGAACCTTGCGCGGACCAGAACATCGGGTCTGTATATGATAATCTTGTAATCTGAGTTAAGTGATAGGTTGCAGTTTCATCCAATATGATATATTTGACTCCTCGAACCTCGCTCGGACGAGAACATCGGGTTTGTATATGGTAATCTTGCAACCTGAGTTAAGTGATAGGTTGCAGTTTCATCCAATCTGATATATTTGACACCTCGAACCCTGCTCGGACGAGAACATAGGGTCTGCATATGGTAATCTTGTAACCTGAGTTAAGCGATAGGTTGCAGTGTCATCCAACCTGATATATTTGACACCTCGAACTTCGCTCGGACGAGAACATCGGGTCTGTGTAAGGTAATCTTCCAACCTGAGTTAAGTGATAGGTCGCAGTTTCATCCAATCTGATATATTTGACACCTAGAACCTCGTGCGGACGAGAACATCGGGTCTTTATATGGTAATCTTCCAACCTGAGTTAAGTGATAGGTTGAAGTTTCATCCAATCTGATATATTTGATACCTCGAACCTCTCCCCGACGAGGACATCAGGTCTGTATATGGTAATCTTGCAACTTGAGTTAAGTGATAGGTTGCAGTATCATCCAATCTGATACATTTGACACCTCGAACCTCACCCCGACGAGAACATCGCGTCTGTATATGGTAATCTTGCAACCTAAGTTAAGTGATAGGTTGCAGTTTCATCCAATCTTATATATTTGACACCTCGAACCTCGCTCGGACGAGAACATCGGGTCTGTATATGGTAATCTTGTAACCTGAGTTAAGTGATAGGTTGCAGTTTCATCCAATCTGATATATTTGACACCTCAAACCTTACGCGGACCCGAACATCGGGTCTGTATAAGGTAATCTTGCAACCTGAGATAAGTGATAGGTTGCAGTTTCATCCAATCTGATATATTTGACACATCGAACCTCGCTCGGACGAGAACATCGGGTCTGTATATAGTAATCTTGCAACCTGAGTTAAGTGATAGGTTGCAGTTTCATCCAATCTGATATATTTTACACCTCGAACCTTGCGCGGACCAGAACATCGGGTCTGTATATGATAATCTTGCAATCTGAGTTAAGTGATAGGTTGCAGTTTCATCCAATATGATATATTTGACTCCTCGAACCTCGCCCCGACGAGAACACAGGGTCTGTATATGGTAATCTTGCAACCTGAGTTAAGTGATAGGTTACAGTTTCATCCAATCTGATATATTTGACACCTAGAACCTCGCGCGGACCAGACCATTGGGTATGTATATGGTAATCTTTCAACCTGAGTTAAGTGATATGTTGTAGTTTTATCCAATATGATATATTTGACACCTCGAACCTCTCCCCGACGAGAACATCAGGTCTGTATATGGTAATCTTGCAACCTGAGTTAAGTGATAGGTTTGCAGTTTCATCCAATTTGATATATTTGACACCTCGAACCTCGCTCGGACGAGAACATCGGGTCTGTATATTGTAATCTTGCAATCTGAGTTAAGTGATAGGTTGTAGTTTCATCCAATCTGATATATTTGACACCTCGAACCTCTCCCGGACGAGAACATCGGGTCTGTATATGGTAATCTTGCAACCTGAGTTAAGTGATAGGTTGCAGTTTCATCCACTCTTATATATTTGACACCTAGAACCTCGCGCGGACCAGAACATCGGGTATGTATATGGTAATCTTCCAACCTGAGTTAAGTGGTAGGTTGTTGTTTTATTCAATCTGATATATTTGACACCTCGAACCTCTCCCCGACGAGAACATCAGGTCTGTATATGGTAATCTTGCAACCTGAGTTAAGTGATAGGTTTACAGTTTCATCCAATCTGATATATTTGACACCTCGAACCTCGCTCGGACGAGAACATCGGGTCTGTATATGGTAATCTTGCAACCTAAGTTAAGTGATAGGTTGCAGTTTCATCCAATCTGATATATTTGACAGCTCGAACCTCTCCCGGACGAGAACATGGGTCTGTATATGGTAATCTTGCAACCTGAGTTAAGTGATAGGTTGCAGTTTCATCCAATCTGATATATTTGACACCTCGAACCTCGCTCGGACGAGAACATCGGGTTTGTATATGGTAATCTTGATACCTGAGTTAAGTGATATGTTGCAGTTTCATCCAATCTGATATATTTGACACCTCGAACCTCGCTCGGACGACAACATCGGGTCTGTATATGGTAATCTTGCAACCTCAGTTAAGTGATAGGTTGTAGTTTCATCAAATATGATATATTTTACACCTAAATCCTCGCGCAGACCAGAACATCGGGTCTATATATGGTAATCTGCTAACCTGAGTTAAGTGATAGGTTGCAATTTCATCCAATCTGATATATTTGACACCTCGAACCTCGCCCCGACGAGAACATCAGGTACGTATATGGTAATCTTGCAACCTGAGTTAAGTAATAGGTTGCAGTTTCATTCAATTTGATATATTTGACAACTCGAACCTCGCTCGGACGAGAACATCGGGTCTGTATATGGTAATCTTGTATACTGAGTTAAGCGATAGGTTACAGTTTCATCAATTCTGATATATTTAACACCTCGAACTTCGCCCGACGAGAACATCGGGTCTGTATATGATAATCTTGCAATCTGAGTTAAGAGATAGGTTGCAATTTTATCCAATCTAAGATATTTGACACCTCGAACCTTGCGCGGACCAGAACATCGGGTCTATATATGATAATCTTGCAACCTGAGTTAAGTGATAGGTTGCAGTTTCATCCAATCTGATATATTTGACACCTCCAACCTCGCCTCGAAGAGAACATCGGGTCTGTATATGGTTAGCTTGCAACCTGAGTTAAGTGATAGGTTGCAGTTTAATCCAATCTGATATATTTGACACCTCGAATCTCACCCCGACGAGAACATCGGGTCTGTATATGGTAATCTTGCAACCTGAGTTAAGTGGTAGGTTGCAGTTTCATCCAATCTGATATATTTGACACCTCGAACCTCGTTCGGACGAGAACATCGGGTCTGTAATATTGTAACCTGAGTTAAGCGATAGGTTGCAGTTTCATCCAATCTGATATATTTGACACTTCGAACCTCTCCCCGATGAGAACATCGGGTCTGTATATGGTAATCTTGCAACCTGAGTTAAGTGATAGGTTTCCAGATTCATCCAATCTGATATATTTGACACCTCGAATCTCGCTCGGACGAGAACATCGGGTCTGTATCTGGTATCTTGTAACCTGAGTTAAGCGATAGGTTGCAGTTTCATCCAATCTGATATATTTCACACCTCGAACCTCACTCGGACGAGAACATCGGGTCTGTGTATGGTAATCCTGCAACCTGAGTTAAGTGATAGGTTGCAGTTTTATCCAATCTGATATATTTGACACCTAGAACCTCGTGCGGACGAGAACATCGGGTATTTATATGGTAATCTTCAAACCTGAGTTAAGTGATAGGTTGCAGTTTCATCCAATCTGATATATTTGACACCTCGAACCTCTCCCCGACGAGGACATCGGGTATGTATATGGTAATATTGCAACTTGAGTTAAGTGATAGGTTACAGTATCATCCAATCTGATATATTTGACACATCGAACCTCACCCCGACGAGAAAATCGGGTCTGTATATGGTAATCTTGCAACCTGAGTTAAGTGATAGGTTGCAGTTTCATCCAATCTGATATATTTGACACCTCGAACCTCGCTCGGGCGAGAACATCGGGTCTCTATTTTGTAATCTTGTAACCTGATTTAAGCGATAGATTGCAGTTTCATCCAATCTGATATATTTGACACCTCGAACCTCGCTCGGACGAGAACATCGGGTCTGTATATGGTAATCTTGGAACCTGAGTTAAGTGATAGGTTGAAGTTTCATCCAATCTGATATATTTCACACCTCGAACCACGCCCCGACTAGAACATCGGGTCTGTATAAGGTAATCTTTCAACCTGAGATAAGTGATAGGTTGCAGTTTCATCCAATATGATATATTTGACACCTCGAACCTCGCTCGGACGAGAACATCGGGTCTGTATATAGTAATCTTGCAACTTGAGTTAAGTGATAGGTTGCAGTTTCATCCAATCTGATATATTTGACACCTCGAACATTGCGCGGACCAGAACATCGGGTTTGTATATAATAATCTTGCAATCTGAGTTAAGTGATAGGTTGCAGTTTCATCCAATCTGATATATTTGACTCCTCGAACCTCGCCCCGACGAGAACATCGGGTCTGTATATGGTAATCTTGCAACCTGAGTTAAGTGATAGGTTGCAGTTTCATCCAATATGATATATTTGACACCTAGAACCTCGCGCGGACCAGAACATCGGGTATGTATATGGTAATCTTCCAACCTGAGTTAAGTGATACGTTGTAGTTTTATCCAATTTGATATATTTGACACCTCGAACCTCTCCTCGACGAGAACATCAGGTCTGTATATGGTAATCTTGCAACCTGAGTTAAGTGATAGGTTGCAGTTTCATCCAATCTGATATATTTGACACCTAGAACCTCGTGCGGACGAGAACTTCGGGTCTTTATATGGTAATCTTGCAACCTGAGTTAAGTGATAGGTTGCAGTTACATCCAATCTGATATATTTGACACCTCGAACTTCTCCCCGAAGAGGACATCGGGTCTGTATATGGTAATCTTGCAACTTGAGTTAAGTGATAGGTTGCAGTATCATCCAATCTGATATATTTGACACCTCGAACCTCGCTCGGGCGAGAAAACCGGGTCTCTATTTTGTAATCATGTAACCTGAGTTAAGTGATAGGTTGCAGTTTCATTTAATCTGATATATTTGACACCTCGAACCTCGCTCGGACGAGAACATCGGGTCTGTATATGGTAATCTTGATACCTGAGTTAAGTGATATGTTGCAGTTTCATTCAATCTGATATATTTGACACCTCGAACCTCGCTCGGACGAGAACATCGGGTCTGTAAATGGTAATCTTGCAACCTGAGTTAAGTGAGAGGTTGCAGTTTCATCCAATCTGATATATTTGACACCTAGAACCTCGCTCGGGCGAGAAAATCGGGTCTTTATTTTGTAATCTTGTAACCTGAGTTAAGCGATAGGTTGCAGTTTTATCCAATCTGATATATTTGACACATCGAACCTCGCTCAGACGAGAACATCGGGTATGTATATGGTAATCTTGCAACTTGAGTTAAGTGATAGGTTGCAGTATCATCCAATCTGATATATTTTACACCTAGAACCTCACCCCGACGAGAATATCGGGTCTGTATATGGTAATCTTGCAACCTGAGTTAAGTGATAGGTTGCAGTTTCATCCAATCTGATATATTTGACACCTCAAACCTCGCTCGGACGAGAACATCGGGTCTGTATATGGTAATCTGGTAACCTAAGTTAAGTGATAGGTTGCAGTTTCATCCAATCTGATATATTTGACACCTCGAACCACGCTCCGACGAGAACATCGGGTCTGTATAAGGTAATCTTGCAACCTGAGATAAGTGAGAGGTTGCAGTTTCATCCAATATGATATATTTGACACCTCGAACCTCGCTCGGACGAGTACATCGGGTCTGTATATAGTAATCTTGCAACTTGAGTTAAGTGATAGGTTGCAGTTTCATCCAATCTGATATATTTGACACCTCGAACCTTGCGCGGACCAGAACATCGGGTTTGTATATGATATTCTTGCAATCTGAGTTAAGTGATAGGTTGCAGTTTCATCCAATCTGATATATTTGACACCTCGAACCTCGCTCGGACGAGAACATCGGGTCTGTATATGGTAATCTTGATACCTGAGTTAAGTGATATGTTGAAGTTTCATCCAATCTGATATATTTCACACCTCGAACCACGCCCCGACTAGAACATCGGGTCTGTATAAGGTAATCTTTCAACCTGAGATAAGTGATAGGTTGCAGTTTCATCCAATATGATATATTTGACACCTCGAACCTCGCTCGGACGAGAACATCGGGTCTGTATATAGTAATCTTGCAACTTGAGTTAAGTGATAGGTTGCAGTTTCATCCAATCTGATATATTTGACACCTCGAACATTGCGCGGACCAGAACATCGGGTTTGTATATAATAATCTTGCAATCTGAGTTAAGTGATAGGTTGCAGTTTCATCCAATCTGATATATTTGACTCCTCGAACCTCGCCCCGACGAGAACATCGGGTCTGTATATGGTAATCTTGCAACCTGAGTTAAGTGATAGGTTTGCAGTTTCATCCAATCTGATATATTTGACACCTATAACCTCGCGCGGACCAGAACATCGAGTATGTATATGGTAATCTTCCAACCTGAGTTAAGTGATATGTTGTAGTTTTATCCAATCTGATATATTTGGCACCTCGAACCTCTCCCTGACGAGAACATCAGGTATATATATGGTAATCTTGCAACATGCGTTAAGTGATAGGTTGCAGTTTCATCCAATCTGATATATTTGACACCTAGAACCTCGTGCGGACGAGAACATCGGGTCTTTATATGGTAATCTTGCAACCTGAGTTAAGTGATAGGTTGCAGTTTCATCCAATATGATATATTTGACACCTCGAACTTCTCCCCGACGAGGACATCGGGTCTGTATATGGTAATCTTGCAACTTGATTTAAGTGATAGGTTGCAGTATCATCCAATATGATATATTTGACACCTCGAACCTCGTTCGGGCGAGAAAATCGGGTCTCTATTTTGTAATCCTGTAACCTGAATTAAGTGATAGGTTGCAGTTTCATCCAATCTGATATATTTGACACCTCGAATCTCGCTCGGACGAGAACATCGGGTCTGTATATGGTAATCTTGATACCTGAGTTAAGTGATATGTTGTAGTTTCATTCAATCTGATATATTTGACACCTATAACCTCGCGCAGACCAGAACATCGGGTCTGTATATGGTAATCTTCCAACCTGAGTTAAGTGATAGGTTGCAGTTTCATCCAATATGATATATTTGACACCTCGAACCTCGCTCGGGCGAGAAAATCGGGTCTTTATTTTGTAATCTTGTAACCTGAGTTAAGCGATAGGTTGCAGTTTTATCCAATCTGATATATTTGACACATCGAACCTCGCTCAGACGAGAACATCGGGTCTGTATATGGTAATCTTGCAACCTGGTTTAAGTGATAGGTTGCAGTTTCATCCAATATGATATATTTGACACCTCGAACCACTCCCCGACGAGGACATCGGGTCTGTATAAGGTAATCTTGCAACCTGAG
>NC_039358.1:32370065-32378626 GCF_003573695.1 Papaver somniferum | reverse complement strand
TATATGGTAATCTTGCAACCTGAGTTAAGTGATAGGTTACAGTTTCATCCAATCTGATATATTTGACACCTCGAACCTCGCTCGGACGAGAACATCGGGTCTGTATATGGTAATCTTGATACCTGAGTTAAGTGATATGTTGCAGTTTCATCCAATCTGATATATTTGACACCTTGAACCTCGCTCGGAAGAGAACATCGGGTCTGTATATGGTAATCTTGCAACCTGAGTTAAGTGATGGGTTGTAGTTTCTCCAAATCTGATATATTTGACACCAAGAACCTCGCGCAGACTAGAACATCGGGTATGTATATGGTAATCTTGCAACTTGAGTTAAGTGATAGGGTGCAGTTTCATCCAATCTGATATATTTTACACCTCGAACCTCGCTCGGACGAGAACATCGGGTCTGTATATGGTAATCTTGCAACCTCTGTTAAGTGAGAGGTTGCAGTTTCATCCAATCTGATATATTTGACACCTCGAACCTCGCTCGGGCGAGAAAATCGGGTCTTTATTTTGTAATCTTGTAACCTGAGTTAAGCGATAGGTTGCAGTTTCATCCAATCTGATATATTTGACACCTCGAACCTCGCTCAGACGAGAACATCGGGTCTGTATATGGTAATCTTGCAACCTGGTTTAAGTGATAGGTTGCAGTTTCATCCAATATGATATATTTGACACCTCGAACCACTCCCCGACGAGGACATCGGGTCTGTATAAGGTAATCTTGCAACCTGAGATAAGTGATAGGTTGCAGTTTCATCCAATATGATATATTTGACACCTCGAAGCTTGCTCGGACGAGAACATCGGGTCTGTATATAGTAAACTTGCAACCTGAGTTAAGTGATAGGTTGCAGTTTCATCCAATCTGTTATATTTGACACCTCGAACCTTGCTCGGACCAGAACATCGGGTCTGTATATGATAATCTTACAATATGAGTTAAGTGATAGGTTGTAGTTTCATCCAATCTGATATATTTGACTCCTCGAACCTCGCCCCGACGAGAACACCGGGTCTGTATATGGTAATCTTGCAACCTGAGTTAAGTGATAGGTTTGCAGTTTCATCCAATCTGATATATTTGACACCTATAACCTCGTGTGGACCAGAACATCGGGTATGTATATGGTAATCTTCCAACCTCAGTTAAGTGATATGTTGTAGTTTTATCCAATCTGATATATTTGACATCTCGAACCTCTCCCCGACGAGAACATCAGGTCTGTATATGGTAATCTTGCAACCTGAGTTAAGTGATAGGTTGCAGTTTCATCCAATCTGATATATTTGACACCTCGAACCTTGCTCGGACGAGAACATCGGGTCTGTATATGGTAATATTGAAACCTGAGTTAAGTGATAGGTTGCAGTTTCATCCAATCTGATATATTTGACACCTCGATCCTCTCCCGGACGAGAACATCGGGTCTGTATATGGTAATATTGCAACCTGAGTTAAGTGATAGGTTGCAGTTTCATCCAATCCGATATATTTGACACCTCGAACCTCGCTCGGACGAGAACATCGGGTCTGTATATGGTAATCTTGCAACCTGAGTTAAGTGATAGGTTGCAGTTTCATTCAATATGATATATTTGAAACCTTGAACCTCACTCGGACGAGAACATCGGGTCTGTATATGGTAATCTTGCAACCTCAGTTAAGTGATAGGTTGTAGTTTCATTCTATCTGATATATTTGACACCTAGAACCTCGCGCAGACCAGAACATCGGGTCTGTATATGGTAATCTTCCAACCTGATTTAAGTGATAGGTTGCAGTTTTATCCAATCTGATATATTTTACAACTCGAACCTCGCCCCGACGAGAACATCAGGTATGTATTTGGTAATCTTGCAACCTGAGTTAAGTGATAGGTTGTAGTTTCATTCAATCTGATATATTTGACAACTCGAACCTCGCTCGGACGAGAACATCGGGTATGTATATGGTAATCTTGTGTACTGAGTTAAGCGATAAGTTGCAGTTTCATCAATATGATATATTTGACACCTTGAACCTCGCCCGGACGAGGACATCGAGTCTGTATGTAGTTAGCTTGCAACCTGAGTTAAGTGATAAGTTGCTGTCTCATCCAATCTGATATATTTGACACCTCGAACCTCACCCCGACGAGAACATCGGGTCTGTATATGGTAATATTGAAACCTGAGTTAAGTGATAGGTTGCAGTTTCATCCAATCTGATATATTTGACACCTCGAACCTCTCCCCGACGAGAACATCGGGTCTGTATATGGTAATCTTGCAACCTGAGTTAAGTGATAGGTTTGCAGTTTCATCCAATCTGAAATATTTGACACCTCGAACCTCGCTCGGACGAGAACATCGGGTCTGTATATGGTAATCTTGCAACCTTAGTTAAGTGATAGGTTGCAATTTCATCAATATGATATATTTGACACCTTGAACCTCGCCCAGACGAGAACATCGGGTCCGTATATGGTAATCTTGCAACCTCCGTTAAGTGAGAGGTTCCAGTTTCATCCAATCTGATATATTTGACACCTCGAACCTCGTTAGGACGAGAACATGGGGTCTTTATAGTGTAATCTTGTAACTTGAGTTAAGCGATAGGTTGCAGTTTCATCCAATCTGATATATTTGACACCTCGAACCTCTCCCCGACGAGAACATCGGGTCTGTATATGGTAATCTTGCAACCTGAGTTAAGTGATAGGTTTGCAGTTTCATCCAATATGATATATTTGAAACCTCGAACCTCGCTCGGACGAGAACATCGGGTCTGTATATGGTAATCTTGCAACCTTAGTTAAGTGATAGGTTGCAATTTCATCAATATGATATATTTGACACCTTGAACCTCGCCCGGACGAGAACATCGGGTCTGTATATGGTAATCTTGCAACCTGAGTTAAGTGATAGGTTGCAGTTTCATCCAATCTGATATATTTGACACCTCGAACCTCGTTAGGACGAGAACATGGGGTCTTTATATGGTAATCTTGCAACCTGAGTTAAGTGATAGGTTACAGTTTCATCCAATCTGATATATTTGACACCTCGAACCTCGCTCGGACGAGAACATCGGGTCTGTATATGGTAATCTTGCAACCTGAGTTAAGTGATAGGTTGTAGTTTCATCCAATCTGATATATTTGACACCTCGAACCTCTCCCCGACGAGAACATCGGGTCTGTATATGGTAATCTTGCAACCTGAGTTAAGTGATAGGTTTGCAGTTTCATCCAATCTGATATATTTGAAACCTCGAACCTCGCTCGTACGAGAACATCGGGTCTGAATATGGTAATCTTGCAACCTTAGTTAAGTGATAGGTTGCAATTTCATCAATATGATATATTTGACACCTTGAACCTCGCCCGGACGAGAACATCGGGTCTGTATATGGTAATCTTGCAACCTGAGTTAAGTGATAGGTTGCAGTTTCATCCAATCTGATATATTTTACACCTCGAACCTCGTTAGGACGAGAACATGGGGTCTTTATATGGTAATATTGCAACCTGAGTTAAGTGATAGGTTACAGTTTCATCCAATCTGATATATTTGACACCTCGAACCTCGCTCGGACGAGAACATCGGGTCTGTATATGGTAATCTTGATACCTGAGTTAAGTGATATGTTGCAGTTTCATCCAATCTGATATATTTGACACCTCGAACCTCGCTCGGAAGAGAACATCGGGTCTGTATATGGTAATCTTGCAACCTGAGTTAAGTGATAGGTTGTAGTTTCTCCCAATCTGATATATTTGACACCAAGAACCTCGCGCAGACCAGAACGTCGGGTATGTATATGGTAATCTTGCAACCTGAGTTAAGTGATAGGGTGCAGTTTCATCCAATCTGATATATTTGACACCTCGAACCTCGCTCGGACGATAACATCGGGTCTGTATATGGTAATCTTGCAACCTGAGTTAAGTGATAGGTTACAGTTTCATCCAATCTGATATATTTGACACCTCGAACCTCGCTCGGACGAGAACATCGGGTCTGTATATGGTAATCTTGCAACCTGAGTTAAGTGATAGGTTATAGTTTCATCCAATCTGATATATTTGACACCTCGAACCTCGCTCAGACGAGAACATCGGGTCTGTATTTGGTAATCTTGATACCTGAGTTAAGTGATATGTTGATGTTTCATCCAGTCTGATATATTTGACACCTCGAACCTCGCTCGGACGAGAACATCGGGTTTGTATATGGTAATCTTGCAACCTCAGTTAAGTGAGAGGTTGCAGTTTCATACAATCTGATATATTTGACACCTCGAACCTATCCCCGACGAGAACATCGGGTCTGTATATGGTAATCTTGCAACCTGAGTTAAAAGATAGGTTGCAATTTCATCCAATCTGATATATTTGACACCTCGAACCTTGCGCAGACCAGAACATCGGGTCTGTATATGATAATCTTGCAACCTCAGTTAAGTGAGAGGTTGCAGTTTCATCCAATCTGATATATTTGACACCTCGAACCTCTCCCCGACGAGAACATCGGGTCTGTATATGGTAATCTTGCAACCTGAGTTAAGAGATAGGTTGCATTTTCATCCAATCTGATATATTTGACACCTCGAACCTCGCTCGGACGAAAACATCGGGTCTGTATATGGTAATCTTGCAACCTCAGTTAAGTGAGAGGTTTCAGTTTCATCCAATCTGATATATTTGACACCATGAACCTCGCCCCGACGAGAACATCGGGTCTTTATATGGTAATCTTGCAACCTGAGTTAAGTGATAGGTTGCAGTTTCATCCAATCTGATATATTTGATACCTCGAACCTCTCTCGGGCGAGAACATCGGGTCTTTATTTTGTAATCGTGTAACCTGAGTTAAGCGATAGGTCGCAGTTTCATCCAATGTGATATATTTGACACCTCGAACCTCGCTCGGACGAGAACATCTGGTCTGTATATGGTAATCTTGCAACCTGAGTTAAGTGATAGGTTACAGTTTCATCCAATCTGATATATTTGACACCTCGAACCTCGCTCGGACTAGAACATCGGGTCTGTATATGGTAATCTTGATACCTGAGTTAAGTGATATGTTGATGTTTCATCCAATCTGATATATTTGACACCTCGAACCTCGCTCGGACGAGAACATCGGGTCTGTATATGGTAATCTTGCAACCTCAGTTAAGTGAGAGGTTGCAGTTTCATCCAATCTGATATATTTGACACCTCGAACCTCTCCCCGACGAGAACATCGGGTCTGTATATGGTAATCTTGCAACCTGAGTTAAGAGATAGGTTGCAATTTCATCCATTCTGATATATTTGACACCTCGAACCTTGCGCGGAGCAGAACATCGGGTATGTATATGATAATCTTGCAACCTGAGTTAAGTGATAGGTTGCAGTTTCATCCAATCTGATATATTTGACACCTTGAACCTCGTCCCGACGAGAACATCGGGTCTGTATATGGTAATCTTGAAACCTGAGTTAAGTGATAGGTAGCAGTTTCATCCAATCTGATATATTTGACACCTCGAACCTCTCTCGGGCGAGAACATCGGGTCTCTATTTTGTAATCGTGTAACCTGAGTTAAGCTATAGGTCGCAGTTTCATCCAATCTGATATATTTGACACCTCGCACCTCGCTCGGACGAGAACATCGGGTCTGTATATGGTAATCTTGCAACCTGAGTTAAGTGATAGGTTGCAGTTTCATCCAATCTGATATATTTGACACCTCGAACCACGTCCCGACGAGAACATCGGGTCTGTATTTGGTAATTTTGCAACCTGAGATAAGTGATAGGTTGCAGTTTCATCCAATCTGATATATTTGACACCTCGAACCTTGCGCAGACCAGAACATCGGGTCTGTATATGATAATCTTGCAACCTCAGTTAAGTGAGAGGTTGCAGTTTCATCCAATCTGATATATTTGACACCTCGAACCTCTCCCCGACGAGAACATCGGGTCTGTATATGGTAATCTTGCAACCTGAGTTAAGAGATAGGTTGCATTTTCATCCAATCTGATATATTTGACACCTCGAACCTCGCTCGGACGAAAACATCGGGTCTGTATATGGTAATCTTGCAACCTCAGTTAAGTGAGAGGTTTCAGTTTCATCCAATCTGATATATTTGACACCATGAACCTCGCCCCGACGAGAACATCGGGTCTTTATATGGTAATCTTGCAACCTGAGTTAAGTGATAGGTTGCAGTTTCATCCAATCTGATATATTTGATACCTCGAACCTCTCTCGGGCGAGAACATCGGGTCTTTATTTTGTAATCGTGTAACCTGAGTTAAGCGATAGGTCGCAGTTTCATCCAATGTGATATATTTGACACCTCGAACCTCGCTCGGACGAGAACATCTGGTCTGTATATGGTAATCTTGCAACCTGAGTTAAGTGATAGGTTACAGTTTCATCCAATCTGATATATTTGACACCTCGAACCTCGCTCGGACTAGAACATCGGGTCTGTATATGGTAATCTTGATACCTGAGTTAAGTGATATGTTGATGTTTCATCCAATCTGATATATTTGACACCTCGAACCTCGCTCGGACGAGAACATCGGGTCTGTATATGGTAATCTTGCAACCTCAGTTAAGTGAGAGGTTGCAGTTTCATCCAATCTGATATATTTGACACCTCGAACCTCTCCCCGACGAGAACATCGGGTCTGTATATGGTAATCTTGCAACCTGAGTTAAGAGATAGGTTGCAATTTCATCCAATCTGATATATTTGACACCTCGAACCTCGCTCGGACGAGAACATCGGGTCTGTATATGGTAATCTTGCAACCTCAGTTAAGTGAGAGGTTGCAGTTTCATCCAATCTGATATATTTGACACCTTGAACCTCGCCCCGACGAGAACATCGGGTCTGTATATGGTAATCTTGCAACCTGAGTTAAGTGATAGGTTGCAGTTTCATCCAATCTGATATATTTGACACCTCGAACCTTGCGCGGACCAGAACATCGGGTCTGTATATGATAATCTTGCAACCTCAGTTAAGTGAGAGGTTGCAGTTTCATCCAATCTGATATATTTGACACCTCGAACCTCTCCCCGACGAGAACATCGGGTCTGTATATGGTAATCTTGCAACCTGAGTTAAGAGATAGGTTGCAGTTTCATCCAATCTGATATATTTGACACCTCGAACCTCGCTCGGACGAGAACATCGGGTCTGTATATGGTAATCTTGCAACCTCAGTTAAGTGAGAGGTTGCAGTTTCATCCAATCTGATATATTTGACACCATGAACCTCGCCCCGACGAGAACATTGGGTCTGTATATGGTAATCTTGCAACCTGAGTTAAGTGATAGGTTGCAGTTTCATCCAATCTGATATATTTGATACCTCGAACCTCTCTCGGGCGAGAACATCGGGTCTTTATTTTGTAATCGTGTAACCTGAGTTAAGCGATAGGTCGCAGTTTCATCCAATGTGATATATTTGACACCTAGAACCTCGCGCGGACCAGAACATCGGGTATGTATATGGTAATCTTCCAACCTGAGTTAAATAATAGGTTGTAGTTTTATCCAATCTGATATATTTAACACCTCGAACCTCTCCCCGACGAGAACATCAGGTCTGTATATGGTAATCTTGCAACCTGATTTAAGTGATAGGTTTGCACTTTCATTCAATCTGATATATTTGACACCTCGAACCTCGCTCGGACGAGAACATCGGGTCTGTATATAGTAATCTTGCAACCTGAGTTAAGTGATAGGTTGCAGTTTCATCCAATATAATATATTTGACACCTCGAACCTCTTCCGGACGAGAACATCGGGTCTGCATATGGTAATCTTGCAACCTGAGTTAAGTGATAGGTTGCAGTTTCATCCAATCTGATATATTTGACACCTTGAACCTCGCTCGGACGAGAACATCGGGTCTGTATATGGTAATCTTGATACCTGAGTTAAGTGATATGTTGTAGTTTCATCTAATCTTATATATTTGACACCTCGAACCTCGCTCGGACGAGAACATCGGGTCTGTATATGGTAATCTTGCAACCTGAGTTAAGTGATAGGTTGTAGTTTCATCCAATCTGATATATTTGACACCTCGAACCTCGCTCGGACGAGAACATCGGTTCTGTATATGATAATCCTGATACCTGAGTTAAGTGATATGTTGATGTTTCATCCAATCTGATATATTTGACACCTCGAACCTCGCTCGGACGAGAACATCGGGTCTGTATATGGTAATCTTGCAACCTCTGTTAAGTGAGAGGTTGCAGTTTCATCCAATCTGATATATTTGACACCTCGAACCTCTCCCCGACGAGAACATCGGGTCTGTATATGGTAATATTGCAACCTGAGTTAAGAGATAGGTTGCAATTTCATCCATTCTGATATATTTGACACCTCGAACCTTCCGCGGACCAGAACATCGGGTATGTATATGATAATCTTGCAACCTGAGTTAAGTGATAGGTTGCAGTTTCATCCAATCTGATATATTTGACACCTTGAACCTCGCCCCGACGAGAACATCGGGTCTGTATATGGTAAT
>NC_039358.1:32364265-32369847 GCF_003573695.1 Papaver somniferum | reverse complement strand
GTTTCATCCAATCTGATATATTTGACACCTCGAACCACGTCCCGACGAGAACATCGGGTCTGTATATGGTAATCTTGCAACCTGAGATAAGTGATAGGTTGCAGTTTCATCCAATCTGAGATATTTGATACCTCGAACCTCTCTCGGGTGAGAACATCGGGTCTTTATTTTGTAATCGTGTAACCTGAGTTAAGCGATAGGTCGCAGTTTCATCCAATGTGATATATTTGACACCTCGAACCTCGCTCGGACGAGAACATCGGGTCTGTATATGGTAATCTTGCAACCTGAGTTAAGTGATAGGTTACAGTTTCATCCAATCTGATATATTTGACACCTCGAACCTCGCTCGGACTAGAACATCGGGTCTGTATATGGTAATCTTGATACCTGAGTTAAGTGATATGTTGATGTTTCATCCAATCTGATATATTTGACACCTCGAACCTCGCTCGGACGAGAACATCGGGTCTGTATATGGTAATCTTGCAACCTCAGTTAAGTGAGAGGTTGCAGTTTCATCCAATCTGATATATTTGACACCTCGAACCTCTCCCCGACGAGAACATCGGGTCTGTATATGGTAATCTTGCAACCTGAGTTAAGAGATAGGTTGCATTTTCATCCAATCTGATATATTTGACACCTCGAACCTCGCTCGGACGAGAACATCGGGTCTGTATATGGTAATCTTGCAACCTCAGTTAAGTGAGAGGTTGCAGTTTCATCCAATCTGATATATTTGACACCTCGAACCACGTCCCGACGAGAACATCGGGTCTGTATTTGGTAATTTTGCAACCTGAGATAAGTGATAGGTTGCAGTTTCATCCAATCTGATATATTTGACACCTCGAACCTTGCACAGACCAGAACATCGGGTCTGTATATGATAATCTTGCAACCTCAGTTAAGTGAGAGGTTGCAGTTTCATCCAATCTGATATATTTGACACCTCGAACCTCGCTCGGACTAGAACATCGGGTCTGTATATGGTAATCTTGAAACCTGAGTTAAGTGATAGGTAGCAGTTTCATCCAATCTGATATATTTGACACCTCGAACCTCTCTCGGGCGAGAACATCGGGTCTCTATTTTGTAATCGTGTAACCTGAGTTAAGCTATAGGTCGCAGTTTCATCCAATCTGATATATTTGACACCTCGCACCTCGCTCGGACGAGAACATCGGGTCTGTATATGGTAATCTTGCAACCTGAGTTAAGTGATAGGTTGCAGTTTCATCCAATCTGATATATTTGACACCTCGAACCACGTCCCGACGAGAACATCGGGTCTGTATTTGGTAATTTTGCAACCTGAGATAAGTGATAGGTTGCAGTTTCATCCAATCTGATATATTTGACACCTCGAACCTTGCACAGACCAGAACATCGGGTCTGTATATGATAATCTTGCAACCTCAGTTAAGTGAGAGGTTGCAGTTTCATCCAATCTGATATATTTGACACCTCGAACCTCTCCCCGACGAGAACATCGGGTCTGTATATGGTAATCTTGCAACCTGAGTTAAGAGATAGGTTGCATTTTCATCCAATCTGATATATTTGACACCTCGAACCTCGCTCGGACGAGAACATCGGGTCTGTATATGGTAATCTTGCAACCTCAGTTAAGTGAGAGGTTGCAGTTTCATCCAATCTGATATATTTGACACCATGAACCTCGCCCCGACGAGAACATCGGGTCTGTAAATGGTAATCTTGCAACCTGAGTTAAGTGATAGGTTGCAGTTTCATCCAATCTGATATATTTGATACCTCTAACCTCTCTCGGGCGAGAACATCGGGTCTTTATTTTGTAATCGTGTAACCTGAGTTAAGCGATAGGTCGCAGTTTCATCCAATGTGATATATTTGACACCTAGAACCCCGCGCGGACCAGAACATCGGGTATGTATATGGTAATCTTCCAACCTGAGTTAAGTAATAGGTTGTAGTTTTATCCAATCTGATATATTTAACACCTCGAACCTCTCCCCGACGAGAACATCAGGTCTGTATATGGTAATCTTGCAACCTGATTTAAGTGATAGGTTTGCACTTTCATTCAATCTGATATATTTGACACCTCGAACCTCGCTCGGACGAGAACATCGGGTCTGTATATAGTAATCTTGCAACCTGAGTTAAGTGATAGGTTGCAGTTTCATCCAATATAATATATTTGACACCTCGAACCTCTTCCGGACGAGAACATCGGGTCTGCATATGGTAATCTTGCAACCTGAGTTAAGTGATAGGTTGCAGTTTCATCCAATCTGATATATTTGACACCTCGAACCTCGCTCGGACGAGAACATCGGGTCTGTATATGGTAATCTTGATACCTGAGTTAAGTGATATGTTGTAGTTTCATCTAATCTTATATATTTGACACCTCGAACCTCGCTCGGACGAGAACATCGGGTCTGTATATGGTAATCTTGCAACCTGAGTTAAGTGATAGGTTGTAGTTTCATCCAATCTGATATATTTGACACCTCGAACCTCGCTCGGACGAGAACATCGGTTCTGTATATGGTAATCCTGATACCTGAGTTAAGTGATATGTTGATGTTTCATCCAATCTGATATATTTGACACCTCGAACCTCGCTCGGACGAGAACATCGGGTCTGTATATGGTAATCTTGCAACCTCTGTTAAGTGAGAGGTTGCAGTTTCATCCAATCTGATATATTTGACACCTCGAACCTCTCCCCGACGAGAACATCGGGTCTGTATATGGTAATCTTGCAACCTGAGTTAAGAGATAGGTTGCAATTTCATCCAATCTGATATATTTGACACCTCGAACCTCGCTCGGACGAGAACATCGGGTCTGTATATGGTAATCTTGCAACCTCAGTTAAGTGAGAGGTTGCAGTTTCATCCAATCTGATATATTTGACACCTTGAACCTCGCCCCGACGAGAACATCGGGTCTGTATATGGTAATCTTGCAACCTGAGTTAAGTGATAGGTTGCAGTTTCATCCAATCTGATATATTTGACACCTCGAACCTTGCGCGGACCAGAACATCGGGTCTGTATATGATAATCTTGCAACCTCAGTTAAGTGAGAGGTTGCAGTTTCATCCAATCTGATATATTTGACACCTCGAACCTCTCCCCGACGAGAACATCGGGTCTGTATATGGTAATCTTGCAACCTGAGTTAAGAGATAGGTTGCAGTTTCATCCAATCTGATATATTTGACACCTCGAACCTCGCTCGGACGAGAACATCGGGTCTGTATATGGTAATCTTGCAACCTCAGTTAAGTGAGAGGTTGCAGTTTCATCCAATCTGATATATTTGACACCATGAACCTCGCCCCGACGAGAACATTGGGTCTGTATATGGTAATCTTGCAACCTGAGTTAAGTGATAGGTTGCAGTTTCATCCAATCTGATATATTTGATACCTCGAACCTCTCTCGGGCGAGAACATCGGGTCTTTATTTTGTAATCGTGTAACCTGAGTTAAGCGATAGGTCGCAGTTTCATCCAATGTGATATATTTGACACCTCGAACCTCGCTCGGACGAGAACATCTGGTCTGTATATGGTAATCTTGCAACCTGAGTTAAGTGATAGGTTACAGTTTCATCCAATCTGATATATTTGACACCTCGAACCTCGCTCGGACTAGAACATCGGGTCTGTATATGGTAATCTTGATACCTGAGTTAAGTGATATGTTGATGTTTCATCCAATCTGATATATTTGACACCTCGAACCTCGCTCGGACGAGAACATCGGGTCTGTATATGGTAATCTTGTAACCTTAGTTAAGTGAGAGGTTGCAGTTTCATCCAATCTGATATATTTGACACCTCGAACCTCTCCCCGACGAGAACATTGGGTCTGTATATGGTAATCTTGCAACCTGAGTTAAGAGATAGGTTGCAATTTCATCCATTCTGATATATTTGACACCTCGAACCTTGCGCGGAGCAGAACATCGGGTATGTATATGATAATCTTGCAACCTGAGTTAAGTGATAGGTTGCAGTTTCATCCAATCTGATATATTTGACACCTTGAACCTCGTCCCGACGAGAACATCGGGTCTGTATATGGTAATCTTGAAACCTGAGTTAAGTGATAGGTAGCAGTTTCATCCAATCTGATATATTTGACACCTCGAACCTCTCTCGGGCGAGAACATCGGGTCTCTATTTTGTAATCGTGTAACCTGAGTTAAGCTATAGGTCGCAGTTTCATCCAATCTGATATATTTGACACCTCGCACCTCGCTCGGACGAGAACATCGGGTCTGTATATGGTAATCTTGCAACCTGAGTTAAGTGATAGGTTGCAGTTTCATCCAATCTGATATATTTGACACCTCGAACCACGTCCCGACGAGAACATCGGGTCTGTATTTGGTAATTTTGCAACCTGAGATAAGTGATAGGTTGCAGTTTCATCCAATCTGATATATTTGACACCTCGAACCTTGCACAGACCAGAACATCGGGTCTGTATATGATAATCTTGCAACCTCAGTTAAGTGAGAGGTTGCAGTTTCATCCAATCTGATATATTTGACACCTCGAACCTCTCCCCGACGAGAACATCGGGTCTGTATATGGTAATCTTGCAACCTGAGTTAAGAGATAGGTTGCATTTTCATCCAATCTGATATATTTGACACCTCGAACCTCGCTCGGACGAGAACATCGGGTCTGTATATGGTAATCTTGCAACCTCAGTTAAGTGAGAGGTTGCAGTTTCATCCAATCTGATATATTTGACACCATGAACCTCGCCCCGACGAGAACATCGGGTCTGTAAATGGTAATCTTGCAACCTGAGTTAAGTGATAGGTTGCAGTTTCATCCAATCTGATATATTTGATACCTCTAACCTCTCTCGGACGAGAACATCGGGTCTTTATTTTGTAATCGTGTAACCTGAGTTAAGCGATAGGTCGCAGTTTCATCCAATGTGATATATTTGACACCTAGAACCTCGCGCGGACCAGAACATCGGGTATGTATATGGTAATCTTCCAACCTGAGTTAAGTAATAGGTTGTAGTTTTATCCAATCTGATATATTTAACACCTCGAACCTCTCCCCGACGAGAACATCAGGTCTGTATATGGTAATCTTGCAACCTGATTTAAGTGATAGGTTTGCACTTTCATTCAATCTGATATATTTGACACCTCGAACCTCGCTCGGACGAGAACATCGGGTCTGTATATAGTAATCTTGCAACCTGAGTTAAGTGATAGGTTGCAGTTTCATCCAATATAATATATTTGACACCTCGAACCTCTTCCGGACGAGAACATCGGGTCTGCATATGGTAATCTTGCAACCTGAGTTAAGTGATAGGTTGCAGTTTCATCCAATCTGATATATTTGACACCTCGAACCTCGCTCGGACGAGAACATCGGGTCTGTATATGGTAATCTTGATACCTGAGTTAAGTGATATGTTGTAGTTTCATCTAATCTTATATATTTGACACCTCGAACCTCGCTCGGACGAGAACATCGGGTCTGTATATGGTAATCTTGCAACCTGAGTTAAGTGATAGGTTGTAGTTTCATCCAATCTGATA
>NC_039358.1:32364021-32364255 GCF_003573695.1 Papaver somniferum | reverse complement strand
CAATCTGATATATTTGACACCTCGAACCTCGCTCGGACGAGAACATCGGGTCTGTATATAGTAATCTTGCAACCTGAGTTAAGTGATAGGTTGCAGTTTCATCCAATATAATATATTTGACACCTCGAACCTCTTCCGGACGAGAACATCGGGTCTGTATATGGTAATCTTGCAACCTGAGTTAAGTGATAGGTTGCAGTTTCATCCAATCTGATATATTTGACACCTCGAACC
>NC_039358.1:32359662-32364011 GCF_003573695.1 Papaver somniferum | reverse complement strand
GCCTCGCTCGGACGAGAACATCGGGTCTGTATATGGTAATCTTGATACCTGAGTTAAGTGATATGTTGTAGTTTCATCTAATCTTATATATTTGACACCTCGAACCTCGCTCGGACGAGAACATCGGGTCTGTATATGGTAATCTTGCAACCTGAGTTAAGTGATAGGTTGTAGTTTCATCCAATCTGATATATTTGACACCTCGAACCTCGCTCGGACGAGAACATCGGTTCTGTATATGGTAATCCTGATACCTGAGTTAAGTGATATGTTGATGTTTCATCCAATCTGATATATTTGACACCTCGAACCTCGCTCGGACGAGAACATCGGGTCTGTATATGGTAATCTTGCAACCTCTGTTAAGTGAGAGGTTGCAGTTTCATCCAATCTGATATATTTGACACCTCGAACCTCTCCCCGACGAGAACATCGGGTCTGTATATGGTAATCTTGCAACCTGAGTTAAGAGATAGGTTGCAATTTCATCCATTCTGATATATTTGACACCTCGAACCTTGCGCGGACCAGAACATCGGGTATGTATATGATAATCTTGCAACCTGAGTTAAGTGATAGGTTGCAGTTTCATCCAATCTGATATATTTGACACCTTGAACCTCGCCCCGACGAGAACATCGGGTCTGTATATGGTAATATTGAAACCTGAGTTAAGTGATAATTTGCAGTTTCATCCAATCTGATATATTTGACACCTCGAACCTCTCTCGGGCGAGAACATCGGGTCTCTATTTTGTAATCGTGTAACCTGAGTTAAGCTATAGGTCGCATTTTCATCCAATCTGATATATTTGACACCTCGCACCTCGCTCGGACGAGAACATCGGGTCTGTATATGGTAATCTTGCAACCTGAGTTAAGTGATAGGTTGCAGTTTCATCCAATCTGATATATTTGACACCTCGAACCACGTCCCGACGAGAACATCGGGTCTGTATATGGTAATCTTGCAACCTGAGATAAGTGATAGGTTGCAGTTTCATCCAATCTGAGATATTTGATACCTCGAACCTCTCTCGGGCGAGAACATCGGGTCTTTATTTTGTAATCGTGTAACCTGAGTTAAGCGATAGGTCGCAGTTTCATCCAATGTGATATATTTGACACCTCGAACCTCGCTCGGACGAGAACATCGGGTCTGTATATGGTAATCTTGCAACCTGAGTTAAGTGATAGGTTGCAGTTTCATCCAATCTGATATATTTGACACCTCGAACCTCGCTCGGACGAGAACATCGGGTCTGTATATGGTAATCTTGCAACCTCAGTTAAGTGAGAGGTTGCAGTTTCATCCAATCTGATATATTTGACACCTCGAACCTCTCCCCGACGAGAACATCGGGTCTGTATATGGTAATCTTGCAACCTGAGTTAAGAGATAGGTTGCAATTTCATCCATTCTGATATATTTGACACCTCGAACCTTGCGCGGAGCAGAACATCGGGTATGTATATGATAATCTTGCAACCTGAGTTAAGTGATAGGTTGCAGTTTCATCCAATCTGATATATTTGACACCTTGAACCTCGCCCCGACGAGAACATCGGGTCTGTAAATGGTAATCTTGAAACCTGAGTTAAGTGATAGGTTGCAGTTTCATCCAATCTGATATATTTGACACCTCGAACCTCTCTCGGGCGAGAACATCGGGTCTCTATTTTGTAATCGTGTAACCTGGGTTAAGTGATAGGTTGAAGTTTCATCCAATCTGATATATTTGACACCTCGAACCACGTCCCGACGAGAACAACAGGTCTGTATATGGTAATCTTGCAACCTGAGATAAGTGATAGGTTGCAGTTTCATCCAATCTGATATATTTGACACCTCGAACCTCTCTCGGGCGAGAACATCGGGTCTCTATTTTGTAATCGTGTAACCTGGGTTAAGCTATAGGTCGCAGTTTCATCCAATCTGATATATTTGACACCTCGAACCTCGCTCGGACGAGAAAATCGGGTCTGTATATAGTTATCTTGCAACCTGAGTTAAGTGATAGGTTGCAGTTTCATCCAATCTGATATATTTGACACCTCGAACCTTGCGCGGACCAGAACATCAGGTCTGTATATGATAATCTTGAAATCTGAGTTAAGTGATAGGTTGCAGTTTCATCCAATCTGATATATTTGACACCTCGAACCTCTCCCCGAAGAGAACACCGGGTCTGTATATGGGAATCTTGCAACCTTAGTTAAGTGATAGGTTGCAGTTTCATACAATCTGATATATTTGACACCTCGAACCTTGCGCGGAGCAGAACATCGGGTATGTATATGATAATCTTGCAACCTGAGTTAAGTGATAGGTCGCAGTTTCATCCAATCTGATATATTTGACACCTCGCACCTCGATCGGACGAGAACATCGGGTCTGTATATGGTAATCTTGCAACCTGAGTTAAGTGATAGGTTGAAGTTTCATCCAATCTGATATATTTGACACCTCGAACCACGTCCCGACGAGAACAACAGGTCTGTATATGGTAATCTTGCAACCTGAGATAAGTGATAGGTTGCAGTTTCATCCAATCTGATATATTTGACACCTCGAACCTCTCTCGGGCGAGAACATCGGGTCTCTATTTTGTAATCGTGTAACCTGGGTTAAGCTATAGGTCGCAGTTTCATCCAATCTGATATATTTGACACCTCGAACCTCGCTCGGACGAGAAAATCGGGTCTGTATATAGTTATCTTGCAACCTGAGTTAAGTGATAGGTTGCAGTTTCATCCAATCTGATATATTTGACACCTCGAACCTTGCGCGGACCAGAACATCAGGTCTGTATATGATAATCTTGAAATCTGAGTTAAGTGATAGGTTGCAGTTTCATCCAATCTGATATATTTGACACCTCGAACCTCTCCCCGAAGAGAACACCGGGTCTGTATATGGGAATCTTGCAACCTTAGTTAAGTGATAGGTTGCAGTTTCATACAATCTGATATATTTGACACCAAGAACCTCGCGCGGACCAGAACATCGGGTATGTATATGGTAATCTTCCAACCTGAGTTAAGTGATAGGTTGTAGTTTTATCCAATCTGATATATTTGACACCTCGAACCTCTCCCCGACGAGAACATCAGGTCTGTATATGGTAATCTTGCAACCTGATTTAAGTGATAGGTTTGCACTTTCAGCCAATCTGATATATTTGACACCTCGAACCTCGCTCGGACGAGAACATCGGGTCTGTATATAGTAATCTTGCAACCTGAGTTAAGTGATAGGTTGCAGTTTCATCCAATATAATATATTTGACACCTCGAACCTCTTCCGGACGAGAACATCGGGTCTGCATATGGTAATCTTGCAACCTGAGTTAAGTGATAGGTTGCAGTTTCATCCAATCTGATATATTTGACACCTTGAACCTCGCTCGGACGAGAACATCGGGTCTGTATATGGTAATCTTGATACCTGAGTTAAGTGATATGTTGTAGTTTCATCTAATCTTATATATTTGACACCTCGAACCTCGCTCGGACGAGAACATCGGGTCTGTATATGGTAATCTTGCAACCTATGTTAAGTGAGAGGTTGCAGTTTCATCCAATCTGATATATTTGACACCTCGAACCTCTCCCCGACGAGAACATCGGGTCTGTATATGGTAATCTTGCAACCTGAGTTAAGAGATAGGTTGCAATTTCAACCATTCTGATATATTTGACACCTCGAACCTTGCGCGGAGCAGAACATCGGGTATGTATATGATAATCTTGCAACCTGAGTTAAGTGATAGGTTGCAGTTTCATCCAATGTGATATATTTGACACCTTGAACCTCGCCCCGACGAGAACATCGGGTCTGTATATGGTAATATTGAAACCTGAGTTAAGTGATAATTTGCACTTTCATCCAATCTGATATATTTGACACCTCGAACCTCTCTCGGGCGAGAACATCGGGTCTCTATTTTGTAATCGTGTAACCTGAGTTAAGCTATAGGTCGCAGTTTCATCCAATCTGATATATTTAACACCTCGCACCTCGCTCAGACGAGAACATCGGGTCTGTATATGGTAATCTTGCAATCTGAGTTAAGTGATAGGTTGCAGTTTCATCCAATATGCTATATTTGACACCTCGAACCACGTCCCGACGAGAACATCGGGTCTGTATATGGTAATCTTGCAACCTGAGATAAGTGACAGGTTGCAGTTTCATCCAATCTGATATATTTGACACCTCGAACCTCGCTCGGACGAGAAAATCGGGTCTGTATATAGTTATCTTGCAACCTGAGTTAAGTGATAGGTTGCAGTTTCATCCAATCTGATATATTTGACACCTCGAACCTTGCGCGGACCAGAACATC
>NC_039358.1:32358836-32359099 GCF_003573695.1 Papaver somniferum | reverse complement strand
ACCTCGAACCTCGCTCGGACGAGAACATCGGGTCTGTATATGGTAATCTTGCAACCTGAGTTAAGTGATAGGTTGCAGTTTCATCCAATCTGATATATTTGACACCTCGAACCTCTCTCGAGCGAGTACATCGGGTCTCTATTTTTTAATCGTGTAACCTGAGTTAAGCTATAGGTCGCAGTTTCATCCAATCTGATATATTTGACACCTCGAACCTCGCTCGGACGAGAACATCGGGTCTGTATATGGTAATCTTGCAACCT
>NC_039358.1:32346760-32358788 GCF_003573695.1 Papaver somniferum | reverse complement strand
TTCATCCAATCTGATATATTTGACACCTCGAACCTTGCGCGGACCATAACATCGGGTCTGTATATGATAATCTTGAAATCTGAGTTAAGTGATAGGTTGCAGTTTCATCCAATCTGATATATTTGACTCCTCGAACCTCGCCCCGACGAGAACACCGGGTCTGTATATGGTAATCTTGCAACCTGAGTTAAGTGATAGGTTGCAGTTTCATCCAATCTGATATATTTGACACCTAGAACCTCGCGCGGACCAGAACATCGGGTATGTATAAGGTAAACTTTCAACCTGAGTTAAGTGATAGGTTGTAGTTTTATCCAATCTGATATATTTGACACCTCGAACCTCTCCACGACATCAGGTCTGTATATGGTAATCTTGCAACCTGAGTTAAGTGATAGGTTTGCACTTTCATCCAATATGATATATTTGACACCTCAAACCTCGCTCGGACGAGAACATCGGGTCTGTATATGGTAATCTTGCAACCTGAGTTACGTGATAGGTTGCAGTTTCATCCAATATGATATATTTGACACCTCGAACCTCTTCCGGACGAGAACATCGGGTCTGTATATGGTAATCTTGCAACCTGAGTTAAGTGATAGATTGCAGTTTCATCCAATCTGATATATTTGACACCTCGAACCTCGCTCGGACGAGAACGTCGGGTCTGTATATGGTAATCTTGATACATGAGTTAAGTGATATGTTGATGTTTCATCCAACCTGATATATTTGACACCTCGAACCTCGCTCGGACGAGAACATCGGGTCTGTATATGGTAATCTTGCAACCTCAGTTAAGTGAGAGGTTGCAGTTTCATCCAATCTGATATATTTGACACCTCGAACCTCTCCCCGACGAGAACATCGGTTCTGTATATGGTAATCTTTCAACCTGAGCTAAGAGATAGGTTGCAATTTCATCCAATCTGATATATTTGACACCTCGAACCTCGCTCGGACGAGAACATCAGGTCTGTATATGGTAATATTGCAACCTCAATTAAGTGAGAGGTCGCAGTTTCATCCAATCTGATATATTTGACACCTCGAACCTCTCCCCGACGAGGACATCGGGTCTGTATATGGTAATCTTGCAACCTGAGTTAACAGATGGGTTGCAATTTCATCCAATCTGATATATTTGACACCTCGAACCTCGCTCGGACGAGATCATCGGGTCTGTATATGGTAATCTTGCAACCTCAATTAAGTGAGAGGTCGCAGTTTCATCCAATCTGATATATTTGACACCTTGAACCTCGCCCCGACGAGAACATCGGGTCTGTATATGGTAATCTTGCAACCTGAGTTAAGTGATAGGTTGCAGTTTCATCCAATCTGATATATTTGATACCTCGAACCTCTCTCGGGCGAGAACATCGGGTCTCTATTTTGTAATCGTGTAACCTGAGTTAACCGATAGGTCGCAGTTTCATCAAATCTGATATATTTGACACCTCGAACCTCGCTCGGACGAGAACATCGGGTTTGTATATGGTAATCTTGCAACCTGAGTTAAGTGATAGGTTACAGTTTCATCAGATCTGATATATTTGACACCTCGAACCTCGCTCGGACTAGAACATCGGGTCTGTATATGGTAATCTTGATACCTGAGTTAAGTGATATGTTGATGTTTCATCCAATCTGATATATTTGACACCTCGAACCTCGCTCGGACGAGAACATCGGGTCTGTATATGGTAATCTTGCAACCTCAGTTAAGTGAGAGGTTGCAGTTTCATCCAATCTGATATATTTGACACCTCGAACCTCTCCCCGACGAGAACATCGGGTCTGTATATGGTAATCTTGCAACCTGAGTTAAGAGATAGGTTGCAATTTCATCCATTCTGATATATTTGACACCTCGAACCTTGCGCGGAGCAGAACATCGGGTATGTATATGATAATCTTGCAACCTGAGTTAAGTGATAGGTTGCAGTTTCATCCAATCTGATATATTTGACACCTTGAACCTCGCCCCGACGAGAACATCGGGTCTGTATATGGTAATTTTGCAACCTGAGTTAAGTGATAGGTTGCAGTTTCATCCAATCTGATATATTTGACACATCGAACCTCTCTCGGGCGAGAACATCGGGTCTCTATTTTGTAATCGTGTAACCTGAGTTAAGCTATAGGTCGCAGTTTCATCCAATCTGATATATTTGACACCTCGAACCTCGCTCGGACGAGAACATCGGGTCTGTATATGGTAATCTTGCAACCTGAGTTAAGTGATAGGTTGCAGTTTCATCCAATCTGATATATTTGACACCTCGAACAACGTCCCGACGAGAACATCGGGTCTGTATATGGTAATCTTGCAACCTGAGATAAGTGATAGGTTGCAGTTTCATCCAATCTGATATATTTGACACCTCGAACCTCGCTCGGACGAGAACATCGGGTCTGTATATAGTTATCTTGCAACCTGAGTTAAGTGATAGGTTGCAGTTTCATCCAATCTGATATATTTGACACCTCGAACCTTGCGCGGACCAGAACATCGGGTCTGTATATGATAATCTTGAAATCTGAGTTAAGTGATAGGTTGCAGTTTCATCCAATCTGATATATTTGACACCTCGAACCTCTCCCCGACGAGAACATCGGGTCTGTATATGGTAATCTTGCAACCTTAGTTAAGTGATAGGTTGCAGTTTCATACAATCTGATATATTTGACACCTAGAACCTCGCGCGGACCAGAACATCGGGTATGTATATGGTAATCTTCCAATCTGAGTTAAGTGATAGGTTGTAGTTTTATCCAATCTGATATATTTGACACCTCGAACCTCTCCCTGACGAGAACATCTGGTCTGTATATGGTAATCTTGCAACCTGAGTTAAGTGATAGGTTTGCACTTTCATCCAATCTGATATATTTGACACCTCGAACCTCGCTCGGACGAGAACATCGGGTCTGTATATAGTAATCTTGCAACCTGAGTTAAGTGATAGGTTGCAGTTTCATCCAATATGATATATTTGACACCTCGAACCTCTTCCGGATGAGAACATCGGGTCTGTATATGGTAATCTTGCAACCTGAGTTAAGTGATAGGTTGCAGTTTCATCCAATCTGATATATTTGACACCTCGAACCTCGCTAGGACGAGAACATCGGTTCTGTATATGGTAATCTTGATACCTGAGTTAAGTGATATGTTGATGTTTCATCCAATCTGATATATTTGACACCTCGAACCTCGCTCGGACGAGAACATCGGGTCTGTATATGGTAATCTTGCAACCTCTGTTAAGTGAGAGGTTGCAGTTTCATCCAATCTGATATATTTGACACCTCGAACCTCTCCCCGACGAGAACATCGGGTCTGTATATGGTAATCTTGCAACCTGAGTTAAGAGATAGGTTGCAATTTCATCCAATCTGATATATTTGACACCTCGAACCTTGCGCGGACCAGAACATCGGGTCTGTATATGATAATCTTGCAACCTCAGTTAAGTGAGAGGTTGAAGTTTCATCCAATCTGATATATTTGACACCTCGAACCTCTCCCCGACGAGAACATCGGGTCTGTATATGGTAATCTTGCAACCTGAGTTAAGAGATAGGTTGCAATTTCATCCAATCTAATATATTTGACACCTCGAACCTTGCGCGGACCAGAACATCGGGTCTGTATATGATAATCTTGCAACCTCAGTTAAGTGAGAGGTTGCAGTTTCATCCAATCTGATATATTTGACACCTCGAACCTCTCCCCGACGAGAACATCGGGTCTGTATATGGTAATCTTGCAACCTGAGTTAAGAGATAGGTTGCAATTTCATCCAATCTGATATATTTGACACCTCGAACCTCGCTCGGACGAGAACATCGGGTCTGTATATGGTAATCTTGCAACCTCAGTTAAGTGAGAGGTTGCAGTTTCATCCAATCTGATATATTTGACACCTTGAACCTCGCCCCGACGAGAAAATCGGGTCTGTATATGGTAATCTTGCAACCTGAGTTAAGTGATAGGTTGCTGTTTCATCGAATCTGATATATTTGATACCTCGGACCTCTCTCGGGGGAGAACATCGGGTCTCTATTTTGTAATCGTGTAACCTGAGTTAAGCGATAGGTTGCAGTTTCATCCAATCTGATATATTTGACACCTCGAACCTCGCTCAGACGAGAACATCGGGTCTGTATATGGTAATCTTGCAACCTGAGTTAAGAGATAGGTTGAAATTTCATCCAATCTGATATATTTGACACCTCGAACCTCGCTCGGACGAGAACATCGGGTCTGTATATGGTAATCTTGCAACCTCAGTTAAGTGAGAGGTTGCAGTATCATCCAATCTGATATATTTGACACCTTGAACCTCGCCCCGACGAGAACATCGGGTATGTATATGGTAATCTTGCAACCTGAGTTAAGTGATAGGTTGCAGTTTCATCCAATCTGATATATTTGATACCTCGAACCTCTCTCGGGCGAGAACATCGGGTCTCTATTTTGTAATCGTGTAACCTGAGTTAAGCGATAGGTCGCAGTTTCATCCAATCTGATATATTTGACACCTCGAACCTCGCTCGGACGAGAACATCGGGTTTGTATATGGTAATCTTGCAACCTGAGTTAAGTGATAGGTTACAGTTTCATCCAATCTTATATATTTGACACCTAGAACCTCGCTCGGACTAGAACATCGGGTTTGTATATGGTAATCTTGATACCTGAGTTAAGTGATATGTTGATGTTTCATCCAATCTGATATATTTGACACCTCGAACCTCGCTCGGACGAGAACATCGGGTCTGCATATGGTAATCTTGCAACCTCAGTTAAGTGAGAGGTTGCAGTTTCATCCAATCTGATATATTTGACACCTCGAACCTCTCCCCGACGAGAACATCGGGTCTGTATATGGTAATCTTGCAACCTGATTTAAGAGATAGGTTGCAATTCCATCCAATATGATATATTTGACACCTCGAACCTTGCGCGGAGCAGAACATCGGGTATGTATATGATAATCTTGCAACCTGAGTTAAGTGATAGGTTGCAGTTTCATCCAATCTGATATATTTGACACCTTGAACCTCGCCCCGACGAGAACATCGGGTCTGTATATGGTAATCTTGCAACCTGAGTTAAGTGATAGGTTGCAGTTTCATCCAATCTGATATATTTGACACATCGAACCTCTCTCGGGCGAGAACATCGGGTCTCTATTTTGTAATCGTGTAACCTGAGTTAAGCTATAGGTCACAGTTTCATCCAATCTGATATATTTGACACCTCGAACCTCGCTCAGACGAGAACATCGGGTCTGTATATGGTAATCTTGCAACCTGAGTTAAGAGATAGGTTGAAATTTCATCTAATCTGATATATTTGACACCTCGAACCTCGCTCGGACGAGAACATCGGGTCTGTATATGGTAATCTTGCAACCTCAGTTAAGTGAGAGGTTGCAGTTTCATCCAATCTGATATATTTGACACCTTGAACCTCGCCCCGACGAGAACATCGGGTATGTATATGGTAATCTTGCAACCTGAGTTAAGTGATAGGTTGCAGTTTCATCCAATCTGATATATTTGATACCTCGAACCTCTCTCGGGCGAGAACATCGGGTCTCTATTTTGTAATCGTGTAACCTGAGTTAAGCGATAGGTCGCAGTTTCATCCAATCTGATATGTTTGACACCTTGAACCTCGCTCGGACGAGAACATCGGGTTTGTATATGGTAATCTTGCAACCTGAGTTAAGTGATAGGTTACAGTTTCATCCAATCTGATATATTTGACACCTCGAACCTCGCTCGGACTAGAACATCGGGTCTGTATATGGTAATCTTGATACCTGAGTTAAGTGATATGTTGATGTTTCATCCAATCTGATATATTTGACACCTCGAACCTCTCCCCGACGAGAACATCGGGTCTGTATATGGTAATCTTGCAACCTGATTTAAGAGATAGGTTGTAATTTCATCCAATCTGATATATTTGACACCTCGAACCTTGCGCGGAGCAGAACATCGGGTATGTATATGATAATCTTGCAACCTGAGTTAAGTGATAGGTTGCAGTTTCATCCAATCTGATATATTTGACACCTTGAACCTCGCCCCGACGAGAACATCGGGTCTGTATATGGTAATTTTGCAACCTGAGTTAAGTGATAGGTTGCAGTTTCATCCAATCTGATATATTTGACACATCGAACCTCTCTCGGGCGAGAACATCGGGTCTCTATTTTGTAATCGTGTAACCTGAGTTAAGCTATAGGTCGCAGTTTCATCCAATCTGATATATTTGACACCTCGAACCTCGCTCGGACGAGAACATCGGGTTTGTATATGGTAATCTTGCAACCTGAGTTAAGTGATAGGTTGCAGTTTCATCCAATCTGATATATTTGACACCTCGAACAACGTCCCGACGAGAACATCGGGTCTGTATATGGTAATCTTGCAACCTGAGTTAAGTGATAGATTGCAGTTTCATCCAATCTGATATATTTTACACCTCGAACCTTGTGCAGACCAGAACATCGGGTCTGTATATGATAATCTTGCAATCTGAGTTAAGTGATAGGTTGCAGTTTCATCCAATCTGATATATTTGACTCCTCGAACCTCGCCCCGACGAGAACACCGGGTCTGTATATGGTAATCTTGCAACCTGAGTTAAGTGATATGTTGTAGTTTTATCTAATATGATATATTTGACACCTCGAACCTCGCTCGGACGAAAACATCGGGTCTGTATATGGTAATCTTGCAACCTGAGTTAAGAGATAGGTTGCAATTTCATCCAATATGATATATTTGACTCCTCGAACCTCGCGCGGACGAGAACATCGGGTCTGTATATGGTAATCTTGCAACCTCAGTTAAGTGAGAGGTTGCAGTTTCATCTAATTTGATATATTTGACACCTTGAACCTCGCCCCAACGAGAACATCGGGTCTGTATATGGTAATCTTGCAACCTGAGTTAAGTGATAGGTTGCAGTTTCATCCAATCTGATATATTTGACACCTCGAACCTTGCGCGGACCAGAACATCGGGTCTGTATATGATAATCTTGCAACCTCAGTTAAGTGAGAGGTTGCAGTTTCATCCAATCTGATATATTTGACACCTCGAACCTCTCCCCGACGAGAACATCGGGTCTGTATATGGTAATCTTGCAACCTGAGTTAAGAGATAGGTTGCAATTTCATCCAATTTGATATATTTGACACCTCGAACCTCGCTCGGACGAGAACATCGGGTCTGTATATGGTAATCTTGCAACCTCAGTTAAGTGAGAGGTTGCAGTTTCATCCAATCTGATATATTTGACACCTTGAACCTCGCCCCGACGAGAACATCGGGTCTGTATATGGTAATCTTGCAACCTGAGTTAAGTGATAGGTTGCAGTTTCATCCAATATGATATATTTGACACATCGAATCTCTTCCGGACGAGAACATCGGGTCTGTATATGGTAATCTTGATACCTGAGTTAAGTGATATGTTGATGTTTCATCCAATCTGATATATTTGACACCTCGAACCTCGCTCGGACGACAACATCGGGTCTGTATATGGTAATCTTGCAACCTCAGTTAAGTGAGATGTTGCAGTTTCATCCAATCTGATATATTTGACACCTCGAACCTCTCCCCGACGAGAACATCGGGTCTGTATATGGTAATCTTGCAACCTGATTTAAGAGATAGGTTGGAATTTCATCCAATCTGATATATTTGACACCTCGAACCTTGCGCGGAGCAGAACATCGGGTATGTATATGATAATCTTGTAACCTGAGTTAAGTGATAGGTTGCAGTTTCATCCAATCTGATATATTTGACACCTTGAACCTCGCCCCGACGAGAACATCGGGTCTGTATATGGTAATCTTGCAACCTGAGTTAAGTGATAGGTTGCAGTTTCATCCAATCTGATATATTTGACACATCGAACCTCTCTCGGGCGAGAATATCGGGTCTCTATTTTGTAATCGTGTAACCTGAGTTAAGCTATAGGTCGCAGTTTAATCCAATCTGATATATTTGACACCTCGAACCTCGCTCGGACGAGAACATCGGGTCTGTATATGGTAATCTTGCAACCTGAGTTAAGTGATAGGTTGCAGTTTCATCCAATCTGATATATTTGACACCTCGAACAACGTCCCGACGAGAACATCGGGTCTGTATATGGTAATCTTGCAACCTGAGATAAGTGATAGGTTGCAGTTTCATCCAATCTGATATATTTGACACCTCGAACCTCGCTCGGACGAGAACATCGGGTCTGTATATAGTTATCTTGCAACCTGAGTTAAGTGATAGGTTGCAGTTTCATCCAATCTGATATATTTGACACCTCGAACCTTGCGCGGACCAGAACATCGGGTCTGTTTATGATAATCTTGAAATCTGAGTTAAGTGATAGGTTGCAGTTTCATCCAATCTGATATATTTGACTCCTCGAACCTCGCCCCGACGAGAACACCGGGTCTGTATATGGTAATCTTGCAACCTGAGTTAAGTGATAGTTTGCAGTTTCATCCAATCTAATATATTTGACACCTAGAACCTCGCGCGGACAAGAACATCAGGTATGTATATGGTAATCTTCTAACCTGAGTTAAGTGATAGGTTGCAGTTTCATCCAATCTGATATATTTGACACCTCGAACCTCGCTCGGACGAGAACATCGGGTCTGTATATAATAATCTTGCAACCTGAGTTAAGTGATAGGTTGCAGTTTCATCCAATCTGATATATTTTACACCTCGAACCTTGTGCGGACCAGAACATCGGGTCTGTATATGATAATCTTGCAATCTGAGTTAAGTGATAGGTTGTAGTTTTATCTAATCTGATATATTTGACTCCTCGAACCTCGCCCCGACGAGAACACCGGTCTGTATATGGTAATCTTGCAACCTGAGTTAAGTGATATGTTGTAGTTTCATCTAATATGATATATTTGACACCTCGAACCTCGCTCGGACGAGAACATCGGGTCTGTATATGGTAATCCTGCTACCTGAGTTAAGAGATAGGTTGCAATTTCATCCAATATGATATATTTGACACCTCGAACCTTGCTCGGACGAGAACATCGGGTCTGTATATGGTAATCTTGCAACCTCAGTTAAGTGAGAGGTTGCAGTTTCATCTAATTTGATATATTTGACACCTTGAACCTCGCCCCGACGAGAACATCGGGTCTGTATATGGTAATCTTGCAACCTGAGTTAAGTGATAGGTTGCAGTTTCATCCAATCTGATATATTTGACACCTCGAACCTTGCGCGGACCAGAACATCGGGTCTGTATATGATAATCTTGCAACCTCAGTTAAGTGAGAGGTTGCAGTTTCATCCAATCTGATATATTTGACACCTCGAACCTCTCCCCGACGAGAACATCGGGTCTGTATATGGTAATCTTGCAACCTGAGTTAAGAGATAGGTTGCAATTTCATCCAATCTGATATATTTGACACCTCGAACCTCGCTCGGACGAGAACATCGGGTCTGTATATGGTAATCTTGCAACCTCAGTTAAGTGAGAGGTTGCAGTTTCATCCAATCTGATATATTTGACACCTTGAACCTCGCCCCGACGAGAACATCGGGTTTGTATATGGTAATCTTGCAACCTGAGTTAAGTGATAGGTTGCAGTTTCATCCAATCTGATATATTTGACACCTCGAACCTTGCGCGGACCAGAACATCGGGTCTGTATATGGTAATCTTGCAACCTCAGTTAAGTGAGAGGTTGCAGTTTCATCCAATCTGATATATTTGACACCTCGAACCTCTCCCCGACGAGAACATCGGGTCTGTATATGGTAATCTTGCAACCTGAGTTAAGAGATAGGTTGCAATTTCATCCAATCTGATATATTTGACACCTCGAACCTCGCTTGGACGAGAAAATCGGGTCTGTATATGGTAATCTTGCAACCTCAGTTAAGTGAGAGGTTGCAGTTTCATCCAATCTGATATATTTGACACCTTGAACCTCGCCCCGACGAGAACATCGGGTCTGTATATGGTAATCTTGCAACCTGAGTTAAGTGATAGGTTGCAGTTTCATCGAATCTGATATATTTGATACCTCGAACCTCTCTCGGGGGAGAACATCGGGTCTTTATTTTGTAATCGTGTAACCTGAGTTAAGCAATAGGTTGCAGTTTCATCCAATCTGATATATTTGACACCTAGAACCTCGCTCGGACGAGAACATCGGGTCTGTATATGGTAATCTTGCAACCTGAGTTAAGAGATAGGTTAAAATTTCATCCAATCTGATATATTTGACACCTCGAACCTCGCTTGGACGAGAACATCGGGTCTGTATATGGTAATCTTGCAACCTCAGTTAAGTGAGAGGTTGCAGTTTCATCCAATCTGATATATTTGACACCTTGAACCTCGCCCCGACGAAAACATCGGGTATGTATATGGTAATCTTGCAACCTGAGTTAAGTGATAGGTTGCAGTTTCATCCAATATGATATATTTGACACCTCGAACCTTGCGCGGACCAGAACATCGGGTCTGTATATGATAATCTTGTAACCTCAGCTAAGTGAGAGGTTGCAGTTTCATCCAATCTGATATATTTAACACCTCGAACCTCTCCCCGACGAGAACATCGGGTCTGTATATGGTAATCTTGCAACCCAAGTTAAGAGATAGGTTGCAATTTCATCCAATCTGATATATTTGACACCTCGAACCTCGCTCGGACGAGAACATCGGGTCTGTATATGGTATTCTTGCAACCTCAGTTAAGTGAGAGGTTGCAGTTTCATCCAATATGATATATTTGACACCTTGAACTTCGCCCCGACGAGAACATCGGGTCTGTATATGGTAATCTTGCAACCTGAGTTAAGTGATAGGTTGCAGTTTCATCCAATCTGATATATTAACCTCGCTCGGACGAGAACATCGGGTCTGTATATGGTACACTTGATACCTGAGTTAAGTGATATGTTGATGTTTCATCCAATCTGATATATTTAACACCTCGAACCTCGCTCGGACGAGAACATCGGGTCTGTATATGGTAATCTTGGAACCTCAGTTAAGTGAGAGGTTGCAGTTTCATCCAATCTGATATATTTGACACCTCGAACCTCTCCCCGACGAGAACATCGGGTCTGTATATGGTAATCTTGCAACCTGAGTTAAGAGATAGGTTGCAATTTCATCCAATCTGATATATTTGACACCTCGAACCTTGCGCGGACCAGAACATCGGGTCTGTATATGATAATCTTGCAACCTCAGTTAAGTGAGAGGTTGCAGTTTCATCCAATCTGATATATTTGACACCTCGAACCTCTCCCCGACGAGAACATCGGGTCTGTATATGGTAATCTTGCAACCTGAGTTAAGAGATAGGTTGCAATTTCATCCAATCTGATATATTTGACACCTCGAACCTCGCTCGGACGAGAACATCGGGTCTGTATATGGTAATCTTGCAACCTCAGTTAAGTGAGAGGTTGCAGTTTCATCCAATCTGATATATTTGACACCTTGAACCTCGCCCCGACGAGAACATCGGGTCTGTATATGGTAATCTTGCAACCTGAGTTAAGTGATAGGTTGCAGTTTCATCCAATCTGATATATTTGACACCTCGAACAACGTCCCGACGAGAACATCGGGTCTGTATATGGTAATCTTGCAACCTGAGATAAGTGATAGGTTGCAGTTTCATCCAATATGATATATTTGACACCTCGAACCTCGCTCGGACGAGAACATCGGGTCTGTATATAGTTATCTTGCAACCTGAGTTAAGTGATAGGTTGCAGTTTCATCCAATCTGATATATTTGACACCTCGAACCTTGCGCGGACCAGAACATCGGGTCTGTTTATGATAATCTTGAAATCTGAGTTAAGTGATAGGTTGCAGTTTCATCCAATCTGATATATTTGACTCCTCGAACCTCGCCCCGACGAGAACACCGGGTCTGTATATGGTAATCTTGCAACCTGAGTTAAGTGATAG
>NC_039358.1:32344003-32344544 GCF_003573695.1 Papaver somniferum | reverse complement strand
TTTCATCCAATCTGATATATTTGACACCTCGAACCTTGCGCGGACCAGAACATCGGGTCTGTATATGATAATCTTGCAACCTCAGTTAAGTGAGAGGTTGCAGTTTCATCCAATCTGATATATTTGACATTTAGAACCTCGCGCAGACCAGAACATCGGGTCTGTATATGGTAATCTTCCAACCCGAGTTAAGTGATAGGTTGCAGTTTCATCCAATCTGATATATTTGACACCTCGAACCTCGCCCCGACGAGAACATCGGGTATGTATATGGTAATCTTGCAACCTGAGTTAAGTGAGAGGTTGCAGTTTCATCCAATCTAATATATTTGACACCTCGAACCTCTCCCCGACGAGAACATCGGCTCTGTATATGGTAATATTGCAACCCGAGTTAAGAGATAGGTTGCAATTTCATCCAATCTGATATATTTGACACCTCGAACCTTGCGCGGACCAGAACATCGGGTCTGTATATGATAATCTTGCAACCTGAGTTAAGTGATAGGTTGCAGTTTCATCCAATCTGATATATTTGACA
>NC_039358.1:32343322-32343830 GCF_003573695.1 Papaver somniferum | reverse complement strand
GGGTTTGTATATGGTAATCTTGCAACCTGAGTTAAGTGATAGGTTTGCAGTTTCATCCAATATGATATATTTGACACCTCGAACCTCGCTCGGACGAGAACATCGGGTCTTTATATGGTAATCTTGAAACCTGAGTTAAGTGATAGGTTGCGGTTTCATCCAATCTGATATATTTGACACCTCGAACCTCGCATGGACGAGAACATCGGGTCTGTATATGGTAATCTTGCAACCTGAGTTAAGTGATAGGTTGTAGTTTCATCCAATCTTATATATATTTGACACCTCGAACCTCGCCCCGACGAGAACATCGGGTCTGTATATGGTAATCTTGCAACCTGAGTTAAGTGATAAGTTGCAGTTTCATCCAATCTGATATATTTGACACATCGAACCTCGCCCTGAAGAGAACATCGGGTTTGTATATGGTAATCTTGCAACCTGAGTTAAGCGATAAGTTGCAGTTTCATCCAATCTGATATATTTGACACCTCGAACCTCGCTCGGA
>NC_039358.1:32339803-32342321 GCF_003573695.1 Papaver somniferum | reverse complement strand
TGTATATGGTAATCTTGCAACCTGAGTTAAGTGATAGGTTGCAGTTTCATCCAATATGATATATTTGACACCTCGAACCTTGCGCGGACCAGAACATCGGGTCTGTATATGATAATCTTGTAACCTCGCTAAGTGAGAGGTTGCAGTTTCATCCAATCTGATATATTTAACACCTCGAACCTCTCCCCGACGAGAACATCGGGTCTGTATATGGTAATCTTGCAACCCAAGTTAAGAGATAGGTTGCAATTTCATCCAATCTGATATATTTGACACCTCGAACCTCGCTCGGACGAGAACATCGGGTCTGTATATGGTATTCTTGCAACCTCAGTTAAGTGAGAGGTTGCAGTTTCATCCAATCTGATATATTTGACACCTTGAACTTCGCCCCGACGAGAACATCGGGTCTGTATATGGTAATCTTGCAACCTGAGTTAAGTGATAGGTTGCAGTTTCATCCAATCTGATATATTTGACACCTCGAACCTCGCTCGGACGAGAACATCGGGTCTGTATATGGTACACTTGATACCTGAGTTAAGTGATATGTTGATGTTTCATCCAATCTGATATATTTAACACCTCGAACCTCGCTCGGACGAGAACATCGGGTCTGTATATGGTAATCTTGGAACCTCAGTTAAGTGAGAGGTTGCAGTTTCATCCAATCTGATATATTTGACACCTCGAACCTCTCCCCGACGAGAACATCGGGTCTGTATATGGTAATCTTGCAACCTGAGTTAAGAGATAGGTTGCAATTTCATCCAATCTGATATATTTGACACCTCGAACCTTGCGCGGACCAGAACATCGTGTCTGTATATGATAATCTTGCAACCTCAGTTAAGTGAGAGGTTGCAGTTTCATCCAATCTGATATATTTAACACCTCGAACCTCTCCCCGACGAGAACATCGGGTCTGTATATGGTAATCTTGAAACCTGAGTTAAGAGATAGGTTTCAAATTCATCCAATCTGATATATTTGACACCTCGAACCTTGCTCGGACGAGAAAATCGGGTCTGTATATGGTAATCTTGCAACCTCAGTTAAGTGAGAGGTTGCAGTTTCATCCAATCTGATATATTTGACACCTTGAACCTCGCCCCGACGAGAACATCGGGTCTGTATATGGTAATCTTGCAACCTGAGTTAAGTGATAGGTTGCAGTTTCATCCAATCTGATATATTTGATACCTCGAACCTCTCTCGGGTGAGAACATCGGGTCTCTATTTTGTAATCGTGTAACCTGAGTTAAGCGATAGGTCGCAGTTTCATCCAATATGATATATTTGACACCTCGAACCTCGCTCGGACGAGAACATCGGGTTTGTATATGGTAATCTTGCAACCTGAGTTAAGTGATAGGTTACAGTTTCATCCAATCTGATATATTTGACACCTCGAACCTCGCTCGGACTAGAACATCGGGTCTGTATATGGTAATCTTGATACCTGAGTTAAGTGATATGTTGATGTTTCATCCAATCTGATATATTTGACACCTCGAACCTCGCTCGGACGAGAACATCGGGTCTGTATATGGTAATCTTGCAACCTCAGTTAAGTGGGAGGTTGCAGTTTCATCCAATCTGATATATTTGACACCTCGAACCTCTCCCCGACGAGAACATCGGGTCTGTATATGGTAATCTTGCAACCTGATTTAAGATATAGGTTGCAATTTCATCCAATCTGATATATTTGACACCTCGAACCTTGCGTGGAGCAGAACATCGGGTATGTATATGATAATCTTGCAACCTGAGTTATGTGATAGGTTGCAGTTTCATCCAATCTGATATATTTGACACCTTGAACCTCGCCCCGACGAGAACATCGGGTCTGTATATGGTAATCTTGCAACCTGAGTTAAGTGATAGGTTGCAGTTTCATCCAATCTGATATATTTGACACATCGAACCTCTCTCGGGCGAGAACATCGGGTCTCTATTTTGTAATCGTGTGACCTGAGTTAAGCTATAGGTCGCAGTTTCATCCAATCTGATATATTTGACACCTCGAACCTCGTCCCGACGAGAACATCGGGTCTGTATATGGTAATCTTGCAACCTGAGATAAGTGATAGGTTGGAGTTTCATCCAATCTGATATATTTGACACCTCGAACCTCGCTCGGACGAGAACATCGGGTCTGTATATAGTTATCTTGCAACCTGAGTTAAGTGATAGGTTGCAGTTTCATCCAATCTGATATATTTGACACCTCGAACCTTGCGCGGACCAGAACATCGGGTCTGTATATGATAATCTTGCAACCTCAGTTAAGTGAGAGGTTGCAGTTTCATCCAATCTGATATATTTGACATTTAGAACCTCGCGCAGACCAGAACATCGGGTCTGTATATGGTAATCTTCCAACCCGAGTTAAGTGATAGGTTGCAGTTTCATCCAATCTGATATATTTGACACCTCGAACCTCGCCCCGACGAGAACATCGGGTATGTATATGGTAATCTTGCAACCTGAGTTAAGTGAGAGGTTGCAGTTT